>NC_038246.2:43897908-43922778 GCF_000004515.6 Glycine max
AATAATAATGCATAAAATCAAATTTCAAAACAATTTTAATCAAAAATAAAAACTACTTTAAAATTCAATTTTAATAAATCCTAAATAAATTAAAAATCATGAATTGAAACAAATGACTATAAAACAATGAAAAATTATGGAAAAAAAAAAAACAAACAAACTATACAGCCTGTGTGTATTTCTTCCCGTTAGACAACAAAAACATGTCTTCGTTGTGTATATGGAAAGAAGGGACAATGGAGGTGGGGAGAAGAGGGGTGTGGGATGTGTGGGGAAGGAGGTGAGAGTAAAAGAAAAGGGGGGGGGGGGGGGGGGGGGGTGTAGAGTCAGTGGAGGGTAGATTAGATTTTTCAAGGTTTTATTAATAGCATGGGGGTGGGAATGGAAATCGAGGAGTGAGAATAGCCACTCCCTTCCCTCAGACACGAATTGTGTCGGTCTAGCTGTCTTTTGATTGGGCAAAGTCGCTGGATTTTAACAGCCCAATTCACAGACACTGTTTGATAGGATTCACCATAAGGAAATTATCTTGATAAAAAAAAAAACCCAAGGTAGTTGACTAGCTATCAGAAATGAGAAATTCGATAGGTATTTGTCATGCTTGTTGAAATTAACACAGTTAGTGCAAAAAAATGACAAATAGAACTAATCTAATCTAACAGAAACCCTTTAAAAAATTAAAAGACGACTTAAAACTTACTTAACCCTCTGTCTCTGTGTGAAATGATCTAGTAACATAATAAAGTTCATCTAAATATCCTTTCCTGTATAAAAAAAATTATAAGAAAAAGGCAGCTGAAGGGTTATTATCCCATTTCTAATTTATGTTTAGTTAAGTACTTGGGAACTGTCTAGAGTTTGAGGCAAGGTTTGATGACGGGAAACCGAATGGAATATTTTGTTTTGTTTCTTAGCCCTTTTCTAACAAAAATTAAAATATATCACTTTTAATTTATTGTCTTTTATTAATGTATGAATAAAATAGAATCCATCAATTTGTTTGCGTCTCATTCTATTATACATGTTATCAAAATATTATTTAAAAATTTGTATATGTTGGATAAGATATTTGTAGTTAAGTTTTAACTTTTTTATTAATTGAAAAATCTCATTTACAGTTAAGTAATTTTTTTATTAGTTTCTAACGTTTTCTGAATTGCTATTTAAAATAGTATTTTTTAAATTTTCTTTCACTTTTATTCTCAATATATTTATTTATTTATTTTATTATTTTTTTAAAATAAATTAATTTTATTATTTTTTTTGTTATTTTATACTTTTCAAATACTTTAACAGCTAATTTTATCGAATACTCATAATTTAATAAGTTAGATTTTATCATACTCATAATTTAATAAGTTAGATTTTCAATTTAGGTAACTTTTTAGCTTTTTGTTAACTATTGAACTAATCTTATCAAACATAATCTTTTTCGACCAAAATTATAAAATGATAGTTATTTTAACCTAAGTATTAACCCGGACAAACCAGGAGAGAGGTGGTGTATTTTAAGATTGTTTGATAAAATTTGTTAAAATTTATAATATTCCTTGTAAAAATTATTAGATAGAGAATAATTAATTTACTTTCACGGTTTTTTTTGTCTAAAACGTTGAAAAAAATAGTGTATTAATTACTGGCATTTTTTATATAAAAAATTGAATTCTACTTTTTCTTGACATGCATCTTGGATAATTGTAGCAGGCTAGTAGCTAGCCTGGAATGCGTACCTTATTGCTTGTTCTATCAGGAGAGAATGAGTATACATAGTATAAACTGATGCAAACCGTTCTTCGTCTTCATATTGAAAATCCCATTTCATTAATTTGTCCCACTTGCCTGTAGCTTATTTGCACAATAACGTGAAATGAATACCTTTGAGTTCAAGTAATGGAAACAAAACCCTATATCGAGTACTTCAAATGTAGATAATGCCAAATTCCCTAAAGACTTATTATTATTCATCTATTTTCTCTCTTAAGGGTCCTTATCTAGGTACTTACCCCCACACCATGTGTCTCAATTTTAAGCTTCTATCCAAACGAAAGCCACACGGAACATGGTCCACAGGACCACAGCATGTTTCATTCGAATGTCAATTCACATATTCGCATCATGTGTGCTCCATGTTCTTTCTTCTGCTTAAAATTTTTGTGGAGTATGGTAACTGGCCTACGCTATTTTGCAAAAATATTGTAGTCATTTATTGCATCATTGGAGATGGTTTAAGGCAAGTTAATTTGGAAATTTTACATTTAATTTTTATCCTTACTTTTAAGAAAAAAATAAATAAATGAATTTAATTTAACAAAAAAATATTAAAATTAACTTTGCAAATGTTTCTCCTAAATACACTAAAATTTATTGGGGTCATGGGGTGAGTTATATTTTTTTACTCTCCTTCAATCAAAACAAAATTGTGTCCGACAACTTAATTATGTATGCAAGAACATGTTCATCAGTATGCGTGTAAGAGCATGTTCAATGCATTTGGTTTGATCGGAAAGCAGAGGATATTTTTTTATTTCATTTAGTTTTGAAATCCAAAAGAAAAAAAAAGGAAAGTAAGAAAATAAAAACCTCTTTACATATATTTTTACCTTCCTCAAATATTTTGATAATTTGGAAAGGAGATAAATGATTTATATTTTTTTAAGAAGACAAAGGACCATTTTTCTTACAAATTAAAGCAAAAGGTCATGTTATTCCAAGAATAATATTCATTAAAATTATCTTCTTTAATGTATCTTGGTATATTACCGTCAAGATTGTGTGGATCAACTAAAAAGGTATTATTTCATCCTAACAAGTGATATTAATTTTGAATCTATAGTATATAATTATGTTAAATATTTAAAAAAGAATTTTTCACATAAGGGATGGAGAGTTTGTCACCATAATATTGTTCAACAAAACTTGAGTAACATTGTTTCCTATAAAAGATACTTACGTTCAAGAAAAAATATCTCAAAAAAATATTAAATTAATATTTTATTAAATGAATTTAATTTTACATATAAGATCTTGTAAAAATTTAGGCAATTCAACAGTTATGAGATTTTAATTTTTTATATATTATTAATATAAATATTTACACTGTCAAGCAATTAAAAATCACTTTAAATATAATTTTTGAACTATTTATTATAACAAATAATTTGAAATGTTTTTATAGGTAAATATTCATTATACAGGGAAAAATATAGACAAAAGCTACAATAATTTTCAAAAAAATAATTCTAAACTAACTTTTTAGTTCAATTAATCCACTGTGTTAACACAAGATAGTTTGTTCCTCTCATTCCATTTGACTGAATTTCGCAATTAATTCAATAGACCTTTCCAATATCTTACATATTTCAAAAATCATTTCAATAAACATGTGAGATAGTTGGAAGGCATGCTGAATTAATTATGGGATTCAATCAATTAGAATGGAGCGGACAAATTGTGAAATATTTTGGATTAACGTGGTCGCTTAATTGAAGTAAGAAGTTAGTCAAGGAACACAGAAATATAACAAGAAATTATTGCAGTGTTAATTTTTTTAAAAAAAATATTTGGTCAAGATCATACTTTATAGTTGAAGCATTTTATGAGAAACGAAAGTCATGTAAGCATGAGGGATTCTTCTCGCTATGCTTGTCAGGGTTTGTTTTCCTGTTAGATAATACAAAATCATTTTGAAAAGTATTTTTTGTTACAATACATCAACCTATAGAAAGATAAAAATGACTCTTGCACATGTTGTTTTAATTAGAACTGATTTATAGGGATTTATGCTTATAGATGACAAACAAAAATAAAATATACCTTAGAAGTTTATTAGTTTAATCTCTTTTCATTTTCTTCGACCACAAATAAGTCATTTACTTGCATGTCTTTTGTTTTCTAAAGCTACAGCTAAGGGGAATTGAGATTCAAGTTGAGACGAGGATTTGAGTTGGATGAGTGGTTTTAGTGGTAGCGTCTGTAGAGTTGATTATGGTCGGCGTTATTTGTGTCAGCTAATAAGGCACCATGCGGACACTACATGTAGCGTTAATCACATTTTTAAAAAAACAAATTAGCTTCAAAGGTATAATTGATATTTTGGCCAACACAACTTAGCCTCAACCAAACTACAGATGCAAATATTTTGCTTTGAGCAACATAGCGTCCACCTCAAGGCTGACGCAAAGTTGTCATTAAGTTCAAATTTGCACCGACTTTTGTGATATGGCAACAATTTTTGGCCAACACTAAATGACTTGTTTCTTATAATGATCTCCAACACCAAATATTATCAAACCACTCTCTCTTTTCAACTACATAAGCATCTTTATTAACACAGACTTAGTACAAGTTAGGAGAAACAAAATATTTTGAGCTAGTATTGCCAACCCGCAAACATCATTTCAAAAACTTCCTTGAATCAAATTATCCTTAAATATTAATTTATTAATTTTTTGCCTTAATTAATTAATCTTGCATAATTTTGTTTGATATTACATGAGTCCCTAGGATACGACCCGATTTACTTGATAGATACTACAGGAATGATATGCTTGCCATTTTGTGAATAGTGTTGTCAATCCGCAAACATCATTTCAAAAATTTATTTTTTTCCCCCTCATTTAGTTATGACCTTTCTTGATACACATTGAGTAAACCAAGTAGCATTCTTTTCAAGCAAATATCTCCAACAAAATGCACAATAAGCTAATTAATTAACCAAGATGACTCAATCTTCAGACAAACTACTTAAATTACCATACGAATAAGATAGGAGTGAAAATCAAACACTGTCAATATATCTACTACCAGAAAACGCGAACTCCATTTAATTAGCTAACAGGCTCGGGTTTAAGAGGTCCAAGTCCTTTACCTCTAGACCAACACAAGATTTTGGCTGCATGACATTTTTTTTTCCAACTAATCCAAACATTTTATTTTTTTAATTTTACAGTAATCCATATATAATTGTATAATAGTGTAAAGATGTATTCCAATTAATTATCTTATAAAAAAAAAACCATGGTAGAGTACCGTAAGACATCATATCATAATGATAAAATAGTGAAAATAAATTAAACCAATTATCTGTGGGCTAAAAAATGACGAAAGTTGTCTGGTTGTTGGTAAAAAGATACGAAATAAGAGAAGGAGAGAGATAAGGTGAGGGTGAGGCCTAAGAGGGTCAGTGGCCCCAAACCATCATCTGCTAAGGACACAGTAGCCCGTGCAAGAGCAGTATAACAGTGACATAAATTACCTCCCTCACTTCGCTGGCAAATTAACTTTATTACCACCCTTAATTATTTTACAAAAATGAATGCACAACGATGGAGAGAGGGAAAAAGTAGAGACACAGAGATCAAAAGAGATACACATATCATGAGTTGATTTATATACGCCTTTTTGGTGGACAAGCTAGCATGTTGTTATGTATTATTATTATTATTATTATTCTGTCTTGATGACACCAAATGATTGAGAAATAACAAGAGGGGAGGAGTAGGAGCTAAATTTTATGCATAAGAAAACAATAGCTGGCCACAAGATAAGTAGGTATTCAGAGTGAATTGTTTTCTACTCTTCGTCTCCTGATTGCTTCTGTCTCCTAAGATACTTTCCTCTTGGTAACTTTTGTGTTTCAAAATCTGAGGGTTTTTTTTTTCTCTTTTTTTTTTCTTTTCTGACAGACAAGATAGCAGGGAAAAAATCAAACATATACTTCAGGTCTTTTTTTCTTCTTTAATTCATTCTGTGTTGTAGTTTCTTTTTCTTCCGTTTCTTTTTGTTTATTCTTTCCATGAGACAAGGAAACATGCAATTGAGTTTTTTTCTCTTTCACCAGAAAGATATTCGGATATATTTGATTGGTTTTACTTTTGGTTCAGCAATTAGTTCCAGATTTGCACAACAATTATGGCGGCAGCTTCCTCATCCACTCCATTTTTGGGAATCAGAGAAGAAAGCCCTCAGATTACAACACACCATCAACCCTCCACAGTTTCTCCAACCACAGCGCCTCAAAAGAAACGGAGGAATCAACCTGGAACACCATGCAAGTAGCTTAGTTGAATTTGATTACTTAAACCACACACACATACACACCCTTTGCAATTTTATTTTTTTGCATTTTCTCAAGAAGAAACACAATGAAACCCTAAATCATGAATTATATGACTTAGGGCTCTTGACTTCTTTAATGGTTAGATTGCTTTCCTCCAAGTTTCTCAAAAGCACGGAGATGAGACTTCTAGTTTAAACTTTTTTAATGATTTTTTTAACTGTCTTTTTTTATTACTATTGAAAGGCCTACGTGGTTCTAAAAGAAGGTTAAAAAAGAAAGATTAGTTCTTCTGTTCCTTTGTGGATATATATGCAATTGATTGAAGCAAAGAATTTATTTTTTTTAATAACTTGTTGTTTGTCATTTTTTGATGGGGTATATAGATCCAGATGCAGAGGTGATAAAACTATCTCCCAAGACCCTAATGGCAACAAACAGGTTTATATGTGAGGTGTGCAATAAAGGGTTCCAAAGGGAGCAAAACCTACAGCTTCACAGAAGAGGACACAACCTGCCTTGGAAGCTAAAGCAGAAGAGTACAAAAGAGCAAAAAAGAAAGGTTTATCTGTGTCCCGAGCCCACTTGCGTCCATCATGATCCTTCAAGGGCTTTGGGAGACCTCACTGGGATCAAGAAACACTACTATCGCAAACACGGTGAAAAGAAGTGGAAGTGTGAAAAGTGCTCAAAGAAATATGCTGTTCAATCTGATTGGAAAGCACATTCAAAGACTTGTGGCACTAGAGAATACAGATGTGACTGTGGCACTCTCTTCTCTAGGTAACATAACAACCCATTTTGTCTTAGTTACGTTATTACTACCTAGCTATCTTGTCTTGCACTTCAACTTTATTTATATATATTCTTCACCAAGTATATATACATGCCAATGCCATCCAGTTTTATGAAAAAAAATTAGGGTTTCTTATGGTTTGGTGCTTTCTATTTTTTTTTTACACTACTAAAAGATTTTAATTAAGCTTGACTCGTTTAATTTATTTATTATAAGCATTTCTAAATGCAAACAAATTAAGTGTTGTTTCTAACTTACCTTGTTTTTTTATTATAGTTTTCTAAGAGAATTTTTAAAATAAGTTATTACAAGCACGAGTTGAGTTAATTCTACCATATATGTAATAAGTTGGAAAAAATATAAAAAAAAATTGTAGCTATTTAGGTTAAGTATATAGTCAAAAGAGAAGTTAAATGTGAACAAAAGCTTTCTCCTTTTCCCTGTAATTAGTTTGTGTTTGGGTGTTAGTGGAGGTATATGGCAGCAGGAGACTGCTCGCACGTGAGTACACTGTTAAAATGGGATACGAAAAATTGAAATGTTTTGAGAAGAAAAAAAAACAAGCAAGTTTCATCTTTGGTCCTAGGGAACAGCGCCCCCAACCCTTATTCCCATTCACGTGTAGTTAAGCAACGTTGCAAAAGGTAACGGGCATAGTGATACTGGGTTTGTTCTCACATGAGTTGGAGATGCTAGGTTTTGTTCTCTTTCGTTTTGGCTACATTGTAGCCGTTCAAATATATATATATATATATATATATATATATATATATATATATATATATATATATATATATATATATATATATATTCAGTTATTTTTTGTTGCAATGGGTCCGAGGCGAATAATTGTCACCACTGGCTCCCTATTTATTTATGTAGTTACTGAAACATATTCTCAGCATTAATTGGCTAGCTAGTATCTATTTGTTTACGCTTCTCATTGATTTTTTGAGAACCTAGCAATTTTTTGATGGTACGGTTGTCTTGAAACGAATCCTCATCGTAGAAAATAGACAAGTATTGAGGTTGTTTGCATTTATTGAACTGGCCCCATATTTGGGCTTATGATAATTGACTTTCATCAAATTGCAAATGGTTCTCTTTTATTTATCAAAGAGAGACCTTAAAGTGGCAGTTTGATTTGGATTTCTGGTGTGTGTCATATTTTGGTAAGACAATCCTCTGGGCCTTCTGTTTCTATTGTTTTTTTTTATTGTCAAAATAGCAAACGAAAATATATTTTTCATTACGCTTATAACTTCTTTTTTAATTTTTACATTTGAATACCTTTGGATTTGGTTGGTTAAATAATTAATATATCTGAAACTTCTGTAGTTCTAAAATTCGTCAGGTTGGATGCTGGTTAGGTTATCCATATATTAATTTATAAAAATAAATAAATGGTTTTATTTTACAATTTAGGTGTTGATGTGGTGACATAGTTGTCATTAGGTTGTATATATACCTTGTTTAATTAGGAACATTTTGATTATCATATTTTATTCTCGAACATACTTAAAATAATGTAGGTCATTGTACTTAATACTTGACCTGATAAATTCACCTTTCTATTATTTCCCTGAGTAATGTCAATCTCTATAGCTACATTTGTTACCAATGTAACATGTAGTTAATTAATTTACATATACTAGTATTTCATCAAATATTTTTTTATGCAGGCGTGACAGTTTCATCACTCATAGGGCGTTTTGTGATGCGCTAGCACAAGAGAGTGCAAGATTCCCCGGTGGCTTAAACCCTTTGGGGACTCATTTGTTTGGCACAAACCACACTACTAGTTTAAGCCTATCCCAAGTGGGTAACCAACTTTCCCAAGTTCAAAAGCAGAACCAAACCGCCACTAATTATAACAGCATTTTGCGCCTTGGCAACAATAATGTTGGTGCAGCAGCAACAAAGTTTGAGCACTTGATTCCACCTCTAAACCATTCTTCATTTGGACACTCACCACAATCAATGCCTTCCTCAGCTTTCTTCATGAATGACAACACAAATCAAGCATTATTTGAAGAACACCAATCACAACTACAAGGCCTAATGCAACTCCAAGATCTTCAAGGCAACACAAACAACTCTGATTCTTCATCAGTAGGTCCTCCTAATTCCAATCTTTTCAACCTCAGCTTCTTCCCAATAAGTAGCAATATTGGCACTGGCACCATAATACCAGGTCAATTCAACAACATAAGTGGTAGTAACCAAGGAACAACAACAACAACAACAACAACACTCTATGGCAATTCAATAGAAAACGAGTCATCCCCTCATGCTGGATCGAGTTTTTCTTCTATCTTTGGCAATTCAATAGAAAATGCGTCATCCTCTCATATGTCTGCCACTGCGTTGCTTCAACAAGCTGCTCAAATGGGTTCAACCACAACCACAACCACCAACAACGGTTCTTCTTTACTTGGAGGAATGTGTACTAACAATAGTTCCAAAGCTGAAAATGACCACCACCACAATCTTCAAGGGTTGATGAACTCTATTGCCAATGGAAACACGTCCTTGTTTGGGAGCATGCAAGGGAACGAAAACAACCTTTGTGGCTTTCACAACGTGGATGAGTCCAATAACAATAAGTTGCCCCAGAATCTTAGTGTAAACTTTGGAGGTTCTGATAAGTTGACCTTAGACTTTTTGGGTGTTGGAGGAATGATGACAAACATGAGTGGTGGATTTTCACAAAGAGAACAACAACAACATGTCACAGGTACTATGAGCTCTTTGGACCATGACCTAAAGTCAGCACAGTCATATCGTCATTTTGGAAAGTCAACGTTGCAATAAGGAAACTCCTCAAGAAAATCCTTGTTACAATGTTACGTATGTATGAACTTGTTTAAAACTGTTATTTGGCTTATTTTGTTATCTTTTCCCCAAAAGAACTCTAATTTACCGGTATATTAACTATGATTTCGATTCTAAAAATTGCAATTCCTATGTTTTTCTTGATCGAGGACTTATTCCCCTACTAATTCACTCACATATTTGACAGTGATAGACATGTAAAAAAGTTTACTGTTTCATTGAATTTCATGAGAGTGTGTGGGATAAAGTTTAATTTGAGACAGCAAAAAGCATACGGTAAAGCCAGCTAGCTAGGTTGTGTACAAATGCTCAACAGGCGAGGATGCTGACTCTCTTGCTGAGAATCTTCACATATTGGCTATATTCCAATGGAAGCGACAAAACCTGTTTTCATTTCAATTTCATCATTATTTTCTATATGATATTTAATACCGACTAAAGCTACACAAACTTAAAAATAATGCAGAAGGAATTTTGTATTGCATACCTAATTCCTTACTTTTCAAGAAAACCTTATTAATTAAAAGACTTACAAGACATACCAAGAGTCATACAAACTTGACGGCACATACAGATCTAAAAATAATTATGCATTTTTGTACATATAAAATACCATATATGTATCAGACGTCAAACTATTTTATTTTTTAAGAAACATGTGATTTGAGAAAATTATCAATAGTTAAAAAGTAATTTTATATCATATAATCTAAATTATTTCTTCTAAATTTAAAATAGAATTTATATATTTAAATATATTTTTTATTATAAATCTTAATTTTGATATAATTTTTATATTAAAAACGAATACTTATCCCACAGAGTGCACAGACTAAAATATTAATTAAAAAATGGTCACTAACTCCATTACCAACACTACAACTTGATACGGACCCTGCAAATTTTCATGTGCTTTTGTTGACATTCCTACCCTTTTTAGCCTTCCACTTTTAAATATTCCTGGCCATGTTGACCACTTTTGAAACTCACATCCATGTAGAGTTCTTG
This sequence comes from Glycine max, assembly GCF_000004515.6. Taxonomy (NCBI): domain Eukaryota; kingdom Viridiplantae; phylum Streptophyta; class Magnoliopsida; order Fabales; family Fabaceae; genus Glycine; species Glycine max. Next base: position 43,908,603 of record NC_038246.2, read on the forward strand.
ACACGCTCTCTCTCTCTCTCTCTAAAGTCTAAACTGTTTGCATGGTAGCATGCACTGTAGCTAGGCAGTGCCGTGGTTGCTGGTTAGGGTTAGGTCTCACGTCATTATTCAGTTGGTGGAAGATTTTTATGGCGTTAATGAATGAGGTTGTGGTGTGGTGTGATGGCTGAGCATATATTACAGTGTGCTCAGCATCCAACAGAAACAGTATATAGTCTCTGCAATGTTCGTTATTGTGATTATTAGTAAAGATATTGTGACACTTTTGTCGCACCCCATGTCATTTGCTTCTTCATGTGGGAATCACTCGTCCGTGACTATCAAACCCAGTCATCTCATTTCGTCTTTATATCGTGTACCACTTCCTTCTCCATTTTTCTTTTTTCGGATAATTCATTCAAAGTTCCAAGTTCGAACGAATCCTCATTTCACACGTACGTTATTATCAAATCAAATGTGCTTTAAAAATCCTTGTTATGGATTTATTCAGCAAAGGAGATTTATAACTTTATGTAATATTGATACATTTCCAAAATTTTCAAAATTTCATGACTCACCGCACACTACTAATATAGTATCTAAGAATCGCCACAGGTTCCTTCAGTCTTAATAATATATATGCTTGGTAGTTGGTATGGATTTCCAGACGGATTTAGTTTTGGTATGTTTAACTTTTTTTAATTAATTTTGAAAGATAACAATTTGTTAACTTTTAATAAACAAAAACAAAAATAATTATTGCTTTTGGAAAAAAAAATTAAACATGCAATCGAAAAAAATCGTCTAGGTCTTTCAAAATATATATATGGTTTACTGTTTTACAAAGTAGATAAGCATAGTTTTTTCTGCCGCGCTGTATCGAACTCAATCATTCAAGAATTAAAGACTGACTAGCTTGCATATCAAAGTCCTCTATTTGTTTGTCCATTTGCACGTCAAGTGATGTAAACATGAAGCCTTTATTAATTTTCTTTTAAGAAATTACAAATAATAAATTGGAGTTGGCTTAAGCATAAAAACTTTACACAGTATTATACCTGGCGTAATAGATTAACCAAATAATCAAATATAACAAGACAATAGGATTTTAACACGGACTAATTTACTTTTAAATATATTATTATTATTATTCTTATTATTATTGCAGAAAGCAAATTTTCATTTTTGAGAAAACCATCTAAATTATCTAATTTGTTTGATCTTCTTGATATTGTCAATATTATTTAGAAGGAGTAAAAGTTTTAAAGGTTCATAGTAAATTTTGGATTTTTTCATTATTTTTTTTTAAAAAAATATGCAAGCCAAATTCTGCAAAGAAATTGGTTACATCACTTTGATACTCCAAAAATAAGTTATTTGTATTTTTATTTTTGAGTTCTAAAGTTTAAATTTCTCAAATGACATGTGGACCAAAAAGCTAAAGACGTAATAATGGCCAAATGAATAATGAATAAACATAATAGTGATATACTAAAGATGATGCAGATATGAATTAAGCATCAAAATTTAATCTACAAATATATCTCATAACACCCAAGAATGGCGAGAAATGGGACTAGAATTAGATGTGTCAGTATCACATACGAGGATGACACTACTCATGAGGTAAGGCCACAAAGATAAAAACTAAAAAGCCAAATAAAAGGGCATAAGGAATCCACACTTCTGCAAAAGCAAAACAAGACGTCGAATATATATACACATAACAACTATTTGAAGATACTTGGAGATTTCATTTCTTAGACTGCCAGACAAAATCAAATTAGCCCCACCCCCTAATAAAAGTAAAGAAAATTACACAAGCCCCATGAGACTCTTTCAAATGTCACCTAACCCTCTATTTTTTGCTCGTAAGTTCCCTTTATACAAATTTCTCATATATATGACAATGGGTAATGTATGTAGTTCGGGTATACTTGTACAAATTTCTCATCATGGGTAGAATAATTATCCAACGGATGAGTTCGGGTATAAATAATTACCAACAAAATTTTAATAGGTACAAATGCAAATGTGGATACCTTAAGAGTAATTTTAATAGAAAATGTTCTTTTAAGATCTTAGTTATATTTTTGGTTGATATATAGTGTTATATTACTTTCAAGATCTTTTTTTATTTTTTTATTCTAATAGTAAATCGATCTTATTTTGAGATTTTAAATTTTTTTTATGAATTTTACAAGAGGCTTATCTTCTAATATTTATTTATAATTTATTTTAAAATAATTAATTATATAATTTTTAATTACAATTTCTTCTTTTTCTTCCTTCTTTGCCCCTACTCTCTCTCCTCCCTCGGTATTTCTTTTTCTTTTTTTCCTTCCTTCTCCGCCCCCACCGTCTTTCCTCCCTTAGCATATTTTTCCCCGTCTCCCCCCTCTCCTCCCTCTATCATCTTTTTTCTTTCTCTTTCCTTCTCCCCCTGCAAGTAGAAGAGAGCTAAGCATGACGACGGTTGGCAGCAGTTGCTCTTCAAGCCCCTCCTGTGAGCCTCCTCGTCGCTCCTCTCCTCTGAGCCTTCGAGCCGCTCCTAAGCCTTACAAAAACCCTTCCTTCAAAACCTCCCTCTCTGCGCCTTTGCTTTCCACAAATGTTGTGTTGGGAGAGAGTAAAAAATCTTTTTTTTGAAACATTGCAAATCTTGGGAGTTCTTGTAGAAGAATTGGATCTTCCCATGAAGATCTAACAACCTGCTTCAATCATGAATCTTAGCAAGATCAAATCTTGAGGTTAAGATTTCCTTACAAGAATCCTTATTGAAGATGCTCTTAGTATCTAATATATCTTACTAATACTCAAAAAAATAAAATAAAAAGAGATAGATCAAGGATCACATTTTCTAATTTAAAAAACAAAAATACATTCCTTATAGATTATACTTTTCTGTATTAATGTTTTGATTATTATTGTTATCTTTTATAAGAGATTTTGAATAAGAATTTAATTTTTGTGATGTTGTATGATTATGTTTTATACTGATATAAAAATGAGTATTTTTATAAATGATTTTAAATTGGATTTAATTTAATTATTATTGTATTTTTTAATCAATATTTTACGTATCAATTTTTTATAATTAAATAAAGTGTGGGTAATAATAGGTACATGTATGAACAAGGGTATGAAAATTAAAGTTATTACTTATAGGGGTGAGTCCAGGGATGAATTTTTTTTTAAAATGCGGTATGAAAATGAGTACTATAGTATCATATCTAAACTTTACTCATTGGCATCCTTAATTATACATGATGTTATCTAACTTTTACACTAAAATGTTAAATGATTCAATTACCCTAGAGTCCAACATTACCCTTATTCACTTTAACAGGCCAAAAATTTCTTTGATGAAGCAAATAAAGAGAAATAACCAAGAGACTATGTGGTTAATTAGAAAGGGAGGAATAATTATAATTTTGTGTTTTTGATAAGAAAAAAAAAAGACTATTATTGGAGATTGAGTGGAAATGGTGGTCTAGAGGGGGTGGGTCGTGGTGACTAGAGAAAGGGTATGATTATTGGCGACGGTTGTGGTGGTTTTGAGCTAAGCAATTGTGATTAAAGAAAGGGTGTCAAAGCACCACAATTGTGGTTCTTAAAGTAGAAAAGAAGGTTTGTTGATAATTATAATTTTACAAGTATTTATAATTTTCTTTAGTTTTAGTAGCCACTTTTGTTATCTCTGTCACACTACACTTAGGTTTGGTTGTGTTTCTTAACATGGTGGATGCAAAGAAGATTCTGACGAGGATTTTGATAAGTGGGGACGGCATCTGATCTGATGAAGAATGGAACTTGTAAATAATTACCTACACAAACATTCTTATGTCAAAGTTTGAGAGTGTAAAAAACATGTAGAATGAGCTTAAATTTATACTTGTAGGCATGAAAGACCTTATATAATAGTTTTTTATTTTATTTTTAGTAGTAGTTGGTAGGTGAAGCATTTGTGTAGTTATTGTAGAACATGAGTCAATTTGGAATGTCCAAAAAAAGAGTCCATAACAGGTTATGGATCTTTAAAGGTAACATTGACCTAAAAATATTAGCAAAACCATTAAAAAAGGATTTAGAAATAAATGAATTATAAATAAACATAATTCATATACTAAAATAGTGTGACTTCATTTATGTTATTAATCTGCCTTAATAAAGAAAGCTTAATATTGTTGCTATGATGTGCAGGCTTCCAAATAAAAACATTCAAATGGACCACCAAGTATATTCAATCGATGGTTTGTCAATGTAGGTATCTCAACATAGTTTTTTTTTTAATGATGACGACAATGAAAACCAAGTATCCAATTTAGTTTTATCAGGACTGTAAGAAACAAATATGACCCTTTAATTATCAAAAAATGCCGAACTTTTATATGAATGCAGGTTGATCCATCAGACATTTCCTCCCATCTTATTCAAGGGAGTAAAGAGCTTATTCAGCAGTCGGTTGCATTGAAATAATAAGTAATTAAGTATCAAGAAAAGTAGGATAATCCATGTAAGAATGAATCCTGCTAGATAACAATTAATTAATGGCACCTTTAATAGACATAATTTCTTCAAATAATGAGAGCCCCGTACCTAATTATATGGCAAGACATGCCTCTGGAAATCATTTGCTTCTTATTAGGATAAACAAGAAGCAAAGCAGAGTCGAACCCATCATGTGAAGCATCAGAAAATCTTATTCCAACTATGCAGTGTGCAAAAACGTTTCATGTAAAAATACAAGATGCAGAATTTCTAGTTCTAACGCAAGAAAAAGCACGCCCAATGGAACAGATCGCTGCATCATCATTAAGGAAGAATTAGAATATGGTATATGGGATTTAACAAACAAATTGTTTGCAGATAGTACTTTTTAAAATGCACATGTGGTATTTAAATATTTTCCTTATTAATTAGAATCTTCTAAACACCGTCATGATTCCATTGCATCCAAGCAAACTGTCCTAACAGAAATGCTAAAACAATTGCACAAAAATGAGTCAGAAAAATTTTCAGAAATATATTTAAATACATGAATATGAAGAAAAAAAATCCAAAGTTTAATCTTATAGAATATACCACAAATAGTCATGGACTAAACCAAGCAGAGTCAAAGTCGTCAGCATCGAAAATTTATTCTCATCCACAGAAACATCCTCTGTGTAGGAAGGTATCCTAAGATATTTTCAATTTCATCACCAGAGGAGAAAAATGACCGAGTAACCACATAGTATACTATACCAAAACAACAGAGAAAATGAAACTAGAAAAGCAAATTAACATGCACGACAACACCTTTAGACACAGACATTTCACATAAAAAAATATTAAAAAAAACATACATTTCCCATTTAAACACATACCCCTAATACTAAAGACGATTTTATATTCAAAAGCATTAATTTAAACATTTTATATTCAATGGTTAGATCGGTATAAAAAAGGCATCACCATGACCAGGGTAACTTATACATGCTCAAATCTTCAGAGTGACAAACTAAGACAAAACTTGATTCAAGACATATACTCAGGAAAAAATTAAAAAATAAAAAGAGATATTAACAATACCAATTGAAAAAGAAGGGAAAAAACCATAAAACACATACAAGTTTCACATGCAAAACCCAAAACAGTGCTTTACATGTCCTTTAGTAATTGTTATCATAGCCACCACACGTCTACAAATTCATCACCTTATTTAATTCACAAGGAAATTATGAACTTGTTGGCAAGTCTACAAATTTGTCACAAGTAATAAAGTAAAAAGTTCGAATATCGAGTCTACATAAATTTTGTTGTACTTAAATTTATGCAAACCCAATAAATGTTCAAGCAATCGAAAGAGTAGAAGAGATAAGGAATTGTAAGTGAGAAATTAAAAGGGAAAGTAAAGGCAAAAAGACAAGAAAAATAAATAATAATTTAAATGTGAAGAATGAATTCAGAATACAAATGTATTAGGGCCTAACATACCAAAACTACTTATGATGTAATGTTAATAATTTTTCTCTATCTAATGTTATCCCAGTTTTTACCCGCATCTACTATGATACTCTATCTTTGATTGATTCCCTGCATGAAGAGTCTAATTTATCTACTTTCTCTCCCAAATTCCCTTACAAAGATAAAATAGTAAATTGCATTAAGATTAAAGAGGTATGAAATAGGCTAAACAAATATGACTCTATTCCTAGACATTATTTCATTTAGATGTCCTTTCACAATTCTTTAGAAAATAACCATTTTACAATGGCTTACTTCCTAAACAGATGCATGAACATGGGTGATTAGACCACAATCAATAACAATATAACAATAAAAGAACAATAAAAACTGAAATTACATTAAATAGATAATAAGAAAAAATTACATTACAAAAGTTTGGCTTGATTTAACCTCTCATAGTCATGAGAGGCTTTACATTTTAGGGTTTGATGGGGATAGAAGAAGAAAAGGTATGGAGAGGAGATAATGGCTAAAGAATGAGGTTTTTCCTATTAATGATGCTCAGACTTTGGTGTATTTAATAGAAAGTTCTGAGTCTTAGTGTGTCTTTTCCATTTGCTTCCTACTCCTTGTATAGGCCTAAGATAGCTTAAAATTCACGCGACATCGCACTAAGTACGCCCTTCTAGGTTTAGCAGGTATGGCAATGTGATCATGAGCTGAGTGAGGCAACGTCTGGGCTTAGCAAGTATGGCGACGATCACATGCTTAGTGCGAAATTTGCGCTAATCACTTTTTAGTGGGTCTTCTTTGTGTTAAGCTTGAGCTGGCCGCTAAGCGAGAAGACGACTTGTTGAGTCTGTCTTGTGTGCTAAGCGAGTTGTCTAAATATTAAAAACACTTGTAATTTCCTTCTTTTGAATCCTCCTCATGGTCAAATATTAAAAACTTCATTATTCCATTTAAAACAACAATAAAGTAGAGGTATTCTAATAATTTTTAATCAAAATTGACTATTAATTAAACTCAAATTTCACAATTAACCGAAATACGAACCCACAAATCAAAAAATTTTATTTTTATATGTTTCTTTAATTATTTTGAATTCCTCAAATATTATACAAAATCAGTATCTACAAGAAGCCACAGAGAAAAAGATACAAAAAATGAAACACAATTGGTATTGGTTTAAACTTTAAAGGGAACGAATCGAATGGGAATCGAATAAATGTATTTGAAACAGAAAAGAAATCCAAACAAAAGCCTTGAGGGAAAAAAACTTTACAAAGAAAGAGTGGATGAAACGAAACTCTAATTACAGTAGCAAGGATAAAAAAGAAAGAAATTTAGAATGTAAAGTTGAAGTTCAATGTTAAGGCCCGTTAAGAAAAATAGTTGATCCATATTTAGGCCCAAACTAAGCCAGTTTTCTTTTTAAAAAAAAAATAGGAAGACACTCTGCGATAGGAGTTAGGACTTAGGAGAGGTCTTGCAAAGTGTATTTGGACCATTCAAAATCAAAACTAGTTACGGAGAAATCTGTGTTTTTTATTACTTGTATAAGAATATTTTACGAGTGTTGAATGAGGATTTCTGTAATTATCAGGGAGGATTTTTTATGAATTACTACAAAAGTTTATTTTTTTTCTTAAAAAATGGCTAGTTTTTTTTTTATCACGATTAAAAGGCTAGTTTAAGAAACCAGTAACAGGGTTTGAAGTTTTATTTCACACGTAACAAAGTAGCTTGAGTTTTCGAAGCTTTGAAAATTTGAGCACAATTAAATTAAGGCATGGGTAAAGCTCTTTTTTTAACTTTAGAAAAGAAAAAAAAAAAAGTTAACATGGTATAAATGAAAATTGTCATCCTCACTCTAGGAGCACTATCACTGGGTCAAACAAAAATAAAGAAGTTGCCTGCCTCTATTGATTGGAGGCATTTTGCCTTTTTTTTCAATTGTGATTTATTTGCACTAATTTTATGGTATTCATATTTTTTTTTTAAAGGATTTGAGCATTGAATTCAAGATGTTCATTTCCAGCAACCAACCCCCTAATTCTGCGATGAATTTAGGATTTCTTTTCCTACTAAAATTATATAAGATGTTTGCACTAACTCATTGTAAGAATCAAATGATGTATCACATGCAAGAGATTCCACATCTATTAGGAATTAGTAATATTACTAAATTAAGTATTTAATCTATTGTAATTATATGAGTAATAATGATATATTTAGTAAAAAAAATAGTGTTTAATTTGTATCATGTGTAAAATTTTCTTGAACCAGCGACATTCACACATCGCGAGCGAAAATAGTTTTTAATCCAATGAATTTGGAGATACATGTGATTTTTGATCCAAAACTAAAAAATTAAAGATGATATCAAAATTTATCTTATATATTAATGGTCACTTATCATATTTCCTGTGCTTAGAAAATTAGTTGATGTGATACAATAATAATAACTTATGGGTGGCTTAATCTTTTACAAACATGACTTGCAAATTAAGAAAGATGTGAAGATAATAGGAAGATATAATAAGGTTGAATGGTTGGAGGTTAAGAAAGATCAAAGAAAACGGAAAAGGTTGGAACATTAATAAAAACTAATAAACTAATAATTAATAAAATATTTAAATATGTTTCTCATATATGTAATTTAATATTTTTTCATTTATATTATTAAAAAAATTCATTTTAGTTTTTGTAAAATATGTTTTTTTATCTAAAGTATTTTAAAAATAAAAAATAAAAAAAAAACATATTTTATAAGAATTAAAATAAAAAAGGAATAAAAATGAAAAAAATAGTAAATTAGGACGAAAAATGTAAAGGCAATATTCAAGGTTTTAAGATGCATAGCCATAATTTGACCCATCTTGCGGACACCACGATTCAAAAAAAAATTGTGTCTGGATGGACCAAGAATAAACTATAGAAAGAATCAATAATCAATAAGTTTTGCTAAATAAAGCCAATCTGGATTTTAAGAGATCTCCTTAGCATTTCTTCAAGGTAGGTTGGTAGATCTAGTGTCTAATGTTCGAGATGTCATCTAATCTAATTTATGTATAAAATAATAAGCATTAATTTTCTTATCAATAATGAATATTATTTACTCGTTTTGTAATATTATAATTGCCATCCTAAATTAATTTATACTAGAACAAAAAAAATAATAAATAAATAATAATAACTTTACAAAATTAACACCATAAGGAATATAAATAAATATAAATAATAAATATTACATTAAAAAAATTAAAATATCAGAGACCTCTAACATATATGAGATAAATATTTTTATTTTAACATGGTTTATTTTATATCCAATGATCATTCAAAATTTAAATCCTGGACTATTTAATTAAAGAACATAAATTATTACTACTTAATTATGTCAATTATGATTATTTTTGTATATATATATATATATATATATATATATATATATATATATATATATATATATATATATATATATTCCAAATTTTCATATAAAATATTTATATTATTTATTAATATATAAAATTGAATCAGAATACATTGTAAAAAACATTACATTATCATTTAATCATAAATTATTTTAAAAGTTATATTTAAGATAGTATTTTATTGGTTGACCGTATAAAACTTTTATTCAAAATATTAAAAATAAATCTTGTTTGATATGTAATTTAAAAAAAATTGTTTACTTTTAATTCTTCATGTACTGGTTTTCCAAATTTGTTTTTGGTATTTACTATTTCAAGTATATACTTCATCGCATTATTATTCTTTACCTATTCACAAGAAAGAGATCAAGTTGCATTGCAATTTGTAGTCTCAAATATTCCTTCTTTTTTTTTCATTTCCTTTGGAACGAGTAAAAACAAAAAAGAACAAGATTACATTATTAGATTAGTCACCACCTACTCCACTATTTTATAAGAAGGATATTGATGAGGGCTCGTGATCATGAAAAGGTGCCCTGTCTGTCCCACATGCAAATGACTAATGGCAGTATAGGTTTGATAATTTTTTATTTTTTTGAAGTTTATAAGTTTGATAATTGATACTATATATATTATATAATGATTATTTTAAATGTCAATACCGACATCCTTTGATCTCCTTTTAAAATAAAGCGACATGCTTTAGCTGGCTTCCAAAGCACAAATCTCTTTTATAAATTGATTTTCCCCTTTAGATCGGGGGATGCTATGCCACTGATTCGTTTTATTAAACTCTTTTTCAAAGAGGGGAACAAATCTTCAGCGTTTGCGATGTTTGTTTCTGGAAAGCAAATTGAGTTGTTTTAAAAGCCAAAATCTAATCTGAAGAGGACTAAGTCTATTGATACCTTCCCATTAATTGCCCCATACATATATGTTATGCTTTTATCGTTTTAATTTTTGGTGCTAATGATATACTTTTATCGTGTTCTACAATTTTTTTACAAGGAAAATTTATTTGATATATACTTTTAAAACTTATTACAAAATTTTCAAAAAAAATGTTTATGAAGAAACTTTTGGCTAAGCAACTTGTTCAGAATCTCCACAACTAGATCCAATCTAATTAATTAAATCTATAACTTGATATAATTTTGCATAGCCAAGTTCGTAATCACCTAACCAATCATCTAAAACTAGTTAAAATCATTTATACTATAGTAAAATACCTCTAACTCTTGTCACCTATCATTATATGATGCATTGTGAGTCCACGTTTTTTTTTCATTATTTCACCTTTTTTTAGTTTTTTTTTCTTGTTTATTTCTATTTTTTATTGTGCAAAGCACGAGTGTTAATCTAATTTTGTCTTAAACAGAAGGTACTCTTTACATCCCTAAGCATGGAATTTAAGTTACCTAACCCACATATCACGCATGCCTATAGGAGCATTAGTTAACTTAGTAATGAAAAAAAGAATAAAAGAGAGAACGGTAATAGATTCGAATCTCCTCGTTAATAAAAAAAATTAACAATTAACATTTATTAATAAAAAGAATTCATGCCTAAAGGTTATATAATATTCAACATTTTAAGAGTCTATGTCATATAGAATCATCTCTTGAGTCAATTAGATACACACTCCTATTAGGGTTATGACTCTCATGCATAAAAATTTTATGAAAATGATATCTTCTAGCATTATCAAGTAAATTGTCTTTCAATATTTAAAGGAAAAAAATTATTATTCATAATAATTTCATTTGATTTGAATATGATTGTCTCCAATAAAAAATATGTATGATTTAGACAAAAAAAAAACTGTCTTTCAATATATTATTTTGTTATAGTGGAAAATAAAGAGTAGTCAGAGAGTGAGAGTATTCCAAATTTTTTTAATAAGAAAAAAAATCATTAATGGTATAAATGCTAACAATTTCTCCAAACTATGTATTCTAATTTTAAAGTAGGGAGCCATTATAGTATTCTACATATACAGACTTCTTACAACATCCTTTTATAATTCATTTATCATCTTTATCTTTCTTTATTTCATTAATTACTTATTTTAATCTTCTCTCTCTTTACTTCATATTGATCGAATTAATGGACATAATTACAAGAAAGAGCTGTAAAAATATAATTTCTCTTTATAATATAGAAGTTGATTATGTGTTATCATAAATAAGTGTAGTTAAACTTATTTTAAAAAATAAAACTATGCATCAAAAGCAGTTTTGAAACGCACCAAAAATAATGTTATTAAAAAGTTGATCTTCCATATAATTGCAATCAAACACTTTTAACGATATCTTAAATATGCAATTGAATATAACTAACGTAAAAAAATATTACATGTAGATTCATTTTAAACCGTTTAAGATGTTTTAAATGACCTGTTAAGATTGTAGTTAATTTCTCTAAATGAAGACAAGTCAGACGCATTCATGCATCGCAGAGATACGACCGTCGGACACATAGGCGACAACTAACTCAAGTTGATGCCTAGGTTTACTTTAGACTTTCAATCATATTCATGCATGCACAGTAAAACAATATGTATGATATAATTTAAGAATAATAACATATTAATAATTAATTAAGTATGGGCTACTATAGAGACGTAGATTATAGGCAAATTCATTTGCTATTTAGTTTCCTCATCGTTAAATTTATTTTATTCTGTATTTTGAATTATTATTATTCTTATCTCTAAGCCCACGAGGAATTTCTTTGTTGTAACAAAAAAGACAATCAGCCCATGTGCTTCACGAAAGGACTGCTTGCGTTGACCTTAAAGTTAATTAGGTGCTGCTTGCTGAATAGGTCGCACGTTGATCTTGTAGAATCCTCTGGGTTAACTCCATTCCGTGGTTTCGATGGGTTGCTTTTTTTATTTATTTTTTACTCCAAGATGTTCTCTAAATATTATTAATTAGAGATTATTTTTTTATAGTTTATTTACGATCATTTATATAATACTTATTATAAAAATAAATAAACTTGTCGCAAATTAAATATTAATATATGATTAAATGATAATATAAAAATTCTTTAAATAATAATAAAAAATCTCTTTCAATAAAATGTGAGTTTGGGTGGGTTATTTTAAGGTGGTGTTTGGATAAAATGTATTAAAACTTCAAAGATTTTAAATTATGAAAAAGTAAAATACCCGATAAGAATACTACTAATAATAAAAAAAATATTTGCTTTAGATATCCAAATAAAGTATTTTCTTAAAAAAAAAGTATTTTATGATAAATTATTTATCAGCGTTATATATTGTAGATTAAATATTGTGAAAGAAATAAATATTAATTATTAAATTTTATCATGATTAAAATATATAAATCATATGAATTTTTTAAAAAATTATGATATTTTAAGATTAAATTATAATTTTGGTTCGATCCTCCTAATTTTATAAATTGATAGTTTTTATTCATTTGTTAGATTATTAATTAATAATTATAATTAGTAGATTTATTAAGTTAATTATAAATTAGGTTTTTTTAATATTTAATGGTTTTTAATTCATTTATAATTAATTAATAAGGAAAAAAATATCATTTAAAAAGTTATTTTCACTAAATTGTGATTATTTAATTAGAGAGACATGAGAAGAAGAAGAAAAAAGAATGTGACAAATTTAAATCATGTCTCCTTGTCATATATTTCGTTCTCGTATGCGTGCTGTTAATTTATTGATGTTGTATATGACAAGGATAGATTTCTTAGTGGTCTTACATTTTTAATTAATTGCATTGATTTGGATGTTTTAAATTCCTTTCTTGACAATTTTAGAATGGAGTGGCACTTGAGAGTCCGGAAAAGTTCATCCCGAAATATCTCGGATGGGTGCAAAAAGTCAGTTTTATTACATTCAAGATTCAACGAATGTGTATAGCAAGCAGTGACACTCACTATGACATCATTTTCCTAAACATTTTTTTAGTAAATAATAAAGTTTGTATGATTTAGATTTTGTTTTTCTATTATAGGTCTAAATAAAAAGGTGCCAATGAAAATTTACTCCTCGGTTGAAAACTAATTGGCCGACGACAAACTTGACTTGACTTTAAAATAAAACCACCTCTCAAAGTTATAAATTGAACCACTTAAAGAAAGAAAAAATAAAGGACTCGTTTGAACTTGATCTGGCTTCAGAACTGATATATAATTCACTTAATTTATTACAATAAAGTTTTGTATAATTGAATCTATCATTAATTATCTTGTGAATTCAAAATTACAGTTGTATAGTAAGAGTGAGTAAATTATATATATATAGTTTTCTTTTAATCAGCTCAATTCTAGAAACTTAGAATCATGCAAGCCACACAAATCAATGATAATTAAATATAATATATTATGCTCTTTTCTTGGAGGTAAAGAACATTAATTAAACAACGTGCTGTCATATTTCTAGCCCTAGATACTCCTATTTTCTTCTTAATTAATTAACATGCATGCAGCCTATCAAATCCAAATCCACGTTCCGAAAACGTCTAGGGACGCAACCGTTCCAAAACGCTTTGGGACGCATATTACTCCTAAAACCAATAACAAATAGTAATTCCAAGCAACATACATAGCCTTATACGATATGATCATGCATGCATGCATGCATCTCAAAGAAAAAGTAAACTTATCAAGATGGTTTGTTGATTAAAGCTAAATATTTGTATATATAGAAACGAACTATAAAATGGGGTTGCCTATAGATAGCATTCTTATAAGCATAACCAAAACCAACTTTAAAAAAATGGGGTCTCCAATGACCTCTGCTTCTCTCACTCTAGCAT
>NC_038246.2:43924499-43930012 GCF_000004515.6 Glycine max
CCGGATCCTCCTGGGGCGATACCTTTTTTTTTACCTCCCTTTTACATTTCCATCACATAATAATTTATCTTCTTTTTTATTTCTCTGTCTCCGTTTCTCGGATCTACGTTCACCCTGTTACGGTGTGAAAACATATATTTCCATTAACATCATGGTAAAGTATTTATCTTCTAAATCTAATCCACTTTTGCATGTCACCGTTAAAATATCATGATTATTATTTGATTGTTACGTATATATTCTTGATTTGACAACAAAATTCATGTTATAAACATTCTTTAATCTCTACTGGAGTATAATATATTTTGTTAAGCTTTTCGTGTACAATTTTTATTTATTGGATTTCGTTTATGGTTCAGATATGGACTGACAGACCCATACACGTCTTTTTGTAGGATCTAAGCAGAAAGTTTGAAAACATAAAAAGCCATGAACGGAACGAAGCACTTCACAAATATAGAATAAGAGGAAACTTTTCATATATTTCATCAGTGTTTAACTAGTGTTTAAATTGTATTTTCTTTATTTATTTTTATTGTACGTGTTCTTATTGTGTTGAACAATTGTAAGGCACTTGTCCATCCAAGTACTTCCAGTTGCCTGCATGCAATGTAATTTTCAAAGTTGTGTCTGTTCGCATATCATGCTGACAAGGCAACATATTTAAAATAACAGATTCGCTAAATAGGAAGAATAACTATTCATCACACCTCTTGGGTGTTGACATTAAGAAAGAGATAAAAGAGAAAACACAAATAACTAATAAGATTGGTAATGTGATATAAAAAGAAAATAATGAATGTCAACTAGATGTTTAGACCCTTTAGATATCCATAAATGATAACTCTTAATATGAGTTCATTTGCACGGAAAAGTATTAATCACATGTGGCACATCTTAAGTTGAAAAAATAAATTCATAAAACACTGTGGATATAATTGATGAAAGGATTTGTAGAATCTAATTTCGTAATATTTAAAATTTCTCATAAAATAAAATATTCTCTCTTATTTGTTATTCCATAGTATTTTTGTTGTAATAATATATACCTAGGAACCATACATTCTTAAAATTTGGACTTACTGATATGCGCAAATAAAATTCACCATGGATAGAAAATGGGCCAAGTATTTTTAATAGGTACTTGTGAGTAATGGATACACAAGGAATACATATAGAAATTTCTGACAGTTTTTAATAGGTACATTTAATTAGGTATGGAGTATATCAATTTTTTCACAAAAGCTTCTAACAAATAATTTTTTACAGTTTTGAACCGCAAAAAATGAACCATTATAAAATATAATAAAATTAATTAATGTCAGGTTATCATTTAATGAAAGAAAAGACTATTTTAGATTTATTTGCAAACTTAAAAGATTAAAACAAGACTTTTAAATTATAAATGACCAAATACAAAAAAGACAAAAAGATAATAAACTAAAATGATATTCTAACATTTTAGTTACGAGCATTATGAATGGGTTGATGAATGCACAGGGATGCATTTTTGCCAAATCAAAAATCACTCAGATGAATCCTAAAATATTATAAGTTTGGATAAAATATACTTTTTAGTCATTTATATTTAAAATTATATTTAGTTTCATTGTTTATGTTTTATAAGATTCAATTTAGTATTTTATATTTTTAAAATAAATTTTCATTCTAAAATAATAATAATTTTTAATTTTGGAATTCATTTTTGAATCCTATTGTAATTTTAATTTGAGAGGTAAAACTTATCTTATTAAATTCAGATACATAAAAATTATAGAATTCAATCAATGTTAGAATAAAAAAAGTGATAAACATAACAAAAATCATGTAAACATTGAATTCAATGAGCAATAAAAAAATTAAAAAATCTAAAATTAAATTATTTTCTAGTTGATTATAAAATTCATTTTTTACATCATTTTTATCATACGTGATTGAATTTTTATTATTGGATCATTAGTTGAGTTTCATTAGAAAATAAAAAGATTCAAAATCCCATTTTAATACTAAAAATATCATTGTTTTAAAAGAATTATTTTAACTCATTTTAAAAATATAAAAGATTAAATTAAATATAAAATTAAACGTGTATTTTAGTCTGTATCTTTTAAAAAAAAAAGAAAATTGGTTCATAACCCTTGGTTAAAAGCGGTTAACCCAGAATAAATTACACCAAGAATCAAGGAGTCTTGCTAAAATAAGTGAATGACGATTCTAAAATATTTCTTGGATACTTTGTCAAGCTAGCTAGGTAGGTAGATCTCAAAGATGTTTTTATTTTTTAATAATTTACAAGAGTAAAAAAGTATAATAATTTCAAACATCCCTAAATTGCTATATATTTTAACTTTGTGGTTGAAATGGAAAACACGCCATATGGAATATCTGCCTTCAAGAAAAGGGTTTAAATATTTTTTTCCTTATAAAATAATGTTTTTATTTTAGTATTTAAATTTTTTTATTTTTAAAATTTATTTATTTTCATTTAAATCTTTCTTGTTAGATAATAATGACAATTAATAATATAATAACAATATTGTTAGTTCATTAACTTATCACCTTATAAAAAAATTGATAAGAAAATTATGTGCATTTTTTATTTACTTAAAAAATTATAAATTATTATCTTGTTACAATCTTGATAGTGATAAATCAATGGACATGATTAACTTTACTGTTACCATATTATTTAATGAAAAAGAGATTAAAATAAATAAAAATTGATATTTTTTTGAAATGATTAAAATAATTTAAAAAAACTTTTAATTTTATAGGGACTCTTAAAAAATATTTATTAAATTTAATTTGATTTTTTTTTTCTGAATTTCGAGTCGCTTTGATACGTCCGTTGTGGAGATTTCATGCACTATTCTTCCGCGCTGTTCATTATTCTCTGGTTCCTTCATGAGAATGAGATCAAGTCACATCACAGGTCTGATCATCTTTTTTTTTTTTTCCTTTCAATTTCATGTCCCCAAGAAAAAGGGAATATAGAAAATAGATACAGTACCATCAGTCTTCGCCTACTCCAGTAAGCTATAGGTACATACAAATGCACAATGCATAATACACATCAGTTTTCGCCTACTCCAGTAAGCTATTGGTACATATAAATACATTTTTTTCCTACAATTGATAATGTGAAGAAATAAAAAAAAGACGCTAATCCCTCAATCAAATAGCTCAGATTTAAATAAATTTTATTTAGCCAATAAAAAAAATTAGGTGAGATCTCATTTAAATTTGTAGAATCTTATTGAAAGCCTTTATATTGATCTCTTTTCTTATAACATCCGGTGAGTGTCATAATATACAATAAGGTCAATATCGACATTCATTGAGCTGGCAACGAAAGTTCAGCTTCCATTTTTAAATGTTTTTTCGCTTTAGATTATTGTCTGGTGTATCATCTCCCAAGTTGATGCCTTCCCACTTCCCCTTTTATATGATGCACAGTTTTATTTTGTTGTACAATTTTTTTCGGTAAAGATGAGAGGTTAAATTAAAGTACATTACAAGCTTCACTAATAATTAAGTATTTACATTGACAGCATGATACATTATATGAATAAATAACTTTGTGTGCATTGCTTACAATAAAATGTATTACACTACCAATATAATTAATTAATTATAATTTTTTACATTAACAAAGTTATTTATTAATATAATGTATCATACTGTTAAATGTTACTCCCTATATTTTTTTTAGAAGAGTTACTCCCTAAATCTTAAAACAGAAACATCTATAAAAACTACTAAATAAATAGTTTAATAAATACTTAATCAATATCTGGGAGAGATGAACAATCGTTTTATGTGTCCCTATATCACGTTTTCCACTTTAGAGAGCCGTACAAGATTCTGGAATTAGATATCATTATATCAAGAGGGAAAAAAACTAAAATGATATTTTGCTTTTTATATATAAAATATTTTAAAAAATTATCAATATTTTTATAAATTTTGTTATTTTGTTTCTCAAGTGACACTCAATTCATTCATCTCATTATTTAATTTTTACAAACTTTTAGATTTTAATATAAATTCTTCTTAGATTTTAAAATTTTCATTTTGATTCTTATTATTTAAATAATATTAAACTTGTTTTTCAATTTATATTAATCTCGTCATATTTAATTAAAAAATTAACGTTAGGAATTAAAATAATAATAATAATAATAATAATATAATAAATAAAAAAGGTCAAAATAAGAAATCCATATTAATTTATAAAATTAAAAAATCATTTAAGAAAAATATATAGGAATAAAATATTTGGCGAAGACAAATACCCAAAATCATGCATGTAGCAGAGTGATGTTTCAATTAATAAATCGCGAAGACACAAATAAATAAATAAATAATATTTTATATAAAAAAAATCATTTAAGAAAAAAAAAGTCTATAGGAATAAATAATTTTGCGAAGACTAATACCCAAAATCATGCATTGCATGTTTAGCAGAGTGATGTTTCAATGTTAGAAACAATAAAATAATTAAATCAGATTCTTGTCTTTTCTTCCACCTCCGCAAAGAAAAATAAAGTTGGTGTCAGCATTTCTGTCTAGCTACAGTCTGGACTAGCTAGCTTGCAGCGGCAGGGTTTTTTTTTTTTACTTTTTTTTTACGTGTACACATTGTAATACAAGATTTATGACTACAATTAATTCAAACGCTTATTTCAAGTTTTAACCATATTTAACTATTAACTTTTATCGGACCTAGCTTCGACACGAATCATCAGTTCCAACAACTTATTTAACACCAACTAGAGAGATAATATATGGATGAGAAAAAATATAAATATGATATGATAAAAATAATGAATATTAATAAAGTCTATAAAAAATATGGGGTGTACAAATATGATAATGCATTCCAAATCTGTGTTCCAGAGAAAAGGGTTTCGTGTCTCATTGTTCAATAAAAAGTCAATACCTAGCCAATAATTCAAAGATAGTACTACTAGTAGTACATAATATCGTGTTTCCAAGAAGGTGAGTATCGAAGTGAAAAGTAATTAACTAAACTTATTACTTTCCCAGTTGTTGATTGGAGTTAAATGGTTAAGAAGCAACTATAAAAGGAGGTGCACTAGCTCTGTTAAGAGCATAACCAAAACCAAATATTCTTGGGGGAGAATGGGGTCACTAATGGCCTCTGCTTCTATCACTCTTGCTTTTGCCATAATCCTTTTCAGCCTCCCATCTGAAATCTCAGCAAACAACTACATCTACTCCTCTCCTCCACCTCCCAAGAAGCCTTACCACTACCCATCTCCACCTCCACCAGTTCCTTCACCACCTCCACCTAAGGCTCCTTACCACTACCCATCTCCGCCACCACCACCAAAGAAGCCCTACAAATACCCATCACCACCACCCCCAGGGAAGCAACCCTACCCTGACCCCCACCCCCACCGCCACCCTCACCCTCACCCTCACCTCAACCCGGATCTGGATATAGTTAGCAGCTTGTCTCAGGCAACCCCTGATAACATGTCATATAA
>NC_038246.2:43932605-44112605 GCF_000004515.6 Glycine max
CATGTTCCCACCCCAGTCTACCACTCTCCTCCACCACCACCATACAAGAAGCCTTATAAGTACAAGTCTCCTCCTCCCCCAGTCCACTCTCCACCTCCACCACACTACTACTACAAATCACCCCCTCCACCCTACCACTACTAGAATATAGCCCTTTCATATCACACCCCCACATGGTAATTAATTTATCTTTCATACACATATTAGTATTTCATTGTTGATTAATATCTTACATTTTTTTAACCAAGATTCATCTTATGAAACATTCTTATACTATTTAAAATATTTTTGTCAGTTCATCATTTCATGTGAAATCTATTTGTTAGTGTTTTTTATTGATGGGATCGGACCTGGACTGACAGATTATATACGTGTTTGCTAGGATGTATACAGAAAGTGTGAAAATGAAAGCCATGGAGGGGGAAGGTGCAGTTGCAGTTTGCAAATCCACAAAGAAGTATAAATGTTTGATTATTGTTATTGTTTAGAGGACTCTGTCTAGTTAAAATAGTTATTGTGCTTTTGTTTTATCAGACAGTTGTAAGGCACTGTGTTCTACATGTGTTTGCAGTTGTCTGCATGCATTGTTATTTTCAAAGTCCGCTTTATCAAGCTGACAAGTCAAATAAATTATTCCCTCTCTCCTAGTAGTGGGGGAATAGATTTGTTCCTGTATCTGATCGAGGTTTTTATAATCGTCATAATATAATAACAATTTACGTTCATTTGTTATTTGGTAGTAGTATTGATTAATTAGTTAATTTTTAAGCATACTATTTAGTATACATAAATAGGGACATTATAATTTGGGGGAGCGTGGATGTCTTGGACAGTAAGTTCGATTGCTATATCTTTTGCCAATTTCCATCAAATAAATCATTTTTTACTCTTAAAAAAGAGTGAGCTTTGTGTTGTAGTATAACCATTAACTAAATAATTCATTTTCGGGTTCCGAAAGCATATTTTAAGAGAAATCACGAAGTCAGGAATAAACATAAATAATAGTACATAATAGATGTAAACATTTTGGTGAATAAGTAATAGGTGAGAATTTTTTATTTTCTAAAGTATCCCGTGATTTCTTTACGTAAAAGAAAATCTTCATTATTGGAATTGCTATCCCGGATTCGCGGTTGAGGAATGTTATAATTATAATAATAATTCTATGAAATAAAATTATTAAAGTTGTGGTTAATAATAAAGAATGTATTTAAAAATGTGTTGTTCAAGTTTTTCATTAGATACCCTGTTTAACCTCTTGGTGTGGATGTTTTAAAACGTTGATGTACACAGATTTAATATTTCACACAATCAAACCAACAAAAAAAGTTATTGAAGTCTGTTAATTCGAAATTAGAGAATTCATTTGCAAATATTCATCATGGTGTTCAGTCAAGTTAGGCGGCGGTTCAAATGTATTAGAATTTCATGTCTAGGTTAGTCTTGCTGTCAAGATTTTGTACCATGGGTAATTAACCTCTACTACCTCAATAAACTTAGACTATTTTAGGAAAAAAAGAAAATCACCCATGCCTTTCCATCCAATAGCATTCTTATCCTGTCACCATCAACTAGATTGATCTCTACATTTGAAAAAAATTAGAACTTTTCACTCACTCCAATCACTTTACAGAGCCAGCATATGTTCACTAAACTCAATTGTCATTGTCAAATTCCGTATTCAGACATGTATATTGAACTCGTATAAGATAACATAACTTTTCAGACTCTGCATTAAAATAATTCAAGTTTTTTTAAAGAAAAATGTTTATCAACAATCATATATTTATTTATTTAGGTGTGATTATATGATTTATGGTGTGATAAAACAAAAATAAAAAATATTGGTAAAAACCGGATGTGTTTAAAACAATCAGTACTTTGTTTGTAAGATTCATTTAGTTTAAATATTTTATAAACATTCATTTAGTTTGAAAACCGGATGTGTTTTATATATATAGCGTATAGCAAAAGGATAAAGTCTCATATAACTTAATTTTACATATTTTAAATATAAATATAATAAATAATTAAAATTCCCAATAAATAACAACCTTATGTTTATTTTCATATTTTAACTTTAAAAAAGAAATTAACATTATATAGTCTTTCATCCGTACCCAACCCACGTGTCTCGTTGCATGTTGAGCTTCAGTATTACATGCTGCCACCTTACCATGCACGTGGAACTACAGTCAAACCCCGCTGCTACACCGCCATTTGTAGTATCCTACCGCACCTACAGAAGGGTAGAATGGTCATTACAGATTGTAACATACACGAAAGAAAACAGTGTTAAAAGCGAGGAAGAAGAAGAGTGAAACTGTGGAAGCAGTTGCAGACCGAGCTAGCTAGCTAGCAAGCAAGCACAGAGATGGAGGCAAAGCGAGGCCATGCCCTCATGTGCTTGGCACGTGTTTCACTCTTCCTCTGCGCTCTAACCCTATCCGCTGCTCACGGAAGCACCACGGTTCAAGACATCGCGAGAAAGTTGAAACTCGGGGACAACGAGCTTCTGCGCACGGAGAAGAAGTTCAAGGTTTTCATGGAGAATTACGGGAGGAGCTACTCCACAGAGGAGGAGTATTTGCGCCGTTTGGGGATTTTCGCCCAGAACATGGTCAGAGCGGCGGAGCATCAGGCGCTGGACCCCACCGCCGTCCACGGCGTCACGCAGTTCTCCGATCTCACCGAGGACGAGTTTGAGAAGCTCTACACTGGCGTCAATGGCGGCTTCCCGTCATCGAATAATGCCGCCGGCGGTATTGCGCCGCCGTTGGAGGTGGACGGGCTGCCGGAGAATTTTGATTGGAGAGAGAAAGGAGCTGTCACCGAAGTTAAGTTACAGGTGTGTACGAGTTAAGACTTTAGTCTTATTTCTATGAAAATTCATGTTGTTATGATTTTTAAGGTATTACTATTATGGTTGGTCCAAGAATAAGGCCGTCCAAATTATTTGCATTAGGCTCCCAAAAGAAATTTATTTAATTTTTGGTTTGATTATTGAGGTGTATTTTTTCATTGAAGAAGTTGAAATCCTGTCAGAAGAAAATTCACTTTTGTTTTTCTAAGGTCTCTAATTTTTTGTAAGATACCTTAAGTTACCCAAAAATATGTTGAGTCAGGTATGAACTTAGTTATCGCAAAAGATCGTGAACTTATTATACATAGGTAGTTATCTTAACAGATCCTTAATGTCATACATGTCTACTTGTGATAAGAGTTGCATAAGTAATTTCGTTCTTAAGTTTTAATCCCACTTTATAATTTCTTGTTTATTTTAGTGTTTTTATTTAATCAAGTTCAGATGTTTATATATTTTGTATTTTTCTTTTATCAAAATTGAAATTTCTGACTTAACACCAACTTTTATCATGTGTGTGAATCTTTTGAGTTTTGACTAAAATACAAGTAAAAGCACTTAAAAAATTACACCTTAAATTTTGTCCTTTTGATCAATCGGTCTCTAAAGCATTTATACTTATTGGCGTCAGTTAAGGCAATATCAATTTTTCTTTTTCTAAAAGAAAAAAAAAAATGTTCTCGGTAATACTTGTCTCGTTCCTGATAAATAAATAGAAGAGTGCGAGATAGGTAGAAGGAACAGAGTGAAAAGAATCCAAAAGGAAGGTATATGAAAAAAATTAGAAGAGTCATAAAAAGAAATGAAAAAAACAAAGCTTAACTATTTTCCTTAGCTAATTAATGACAAGAAGATTAAATATATTTATCTGTCTTATGAATATTTCATATTTAAAAAAAGGATTCGGATGTTTTGTGCATAATAATTTGGATACAGGGTAGATGTGGATCATGCTGGGCTTTCAGCACCACAGGATCTATAGAAGGAGCCAATTTTCTTGCCACCGGAAAGCTCGTCAGTCTTAGTGAACAACAGCTCCTTGACTGTGACAACAAGGTATGTTTCTGTTAAATGCATAGAAAATATATATATATATATATATATATATATATATATATATATATATATATATATATATATATATATATATATATATATATATAAATTTCACAAACTCTATGCATCCCGATTCATTTCTGAACAAAGATTTTTCTTTACAAAAATCAATTTTGCTATTTCTATTCTTTTTAATAATTTTGTCCCTGATTTCTTCTTGTTCTATTTCTTTTTCAAAGTGTGACATAACAGAAAAGACTTCATGTGACAATGGGTGTAATGGAGGTCTTATGACAAATGCCTACAATTATTTGCTCGAGTCTGGTGGGTTGGAGGAGGAGTCTTCATATCCCTACACTGGGGAGAGAGGTGAATGCAAGTTTGATCCAGAGAAAATAGCAGTTAAGATCACAAATTTCACCAATATCCCTGCTGATGAGAACCAAATTGCCGCATATTTAGTAAAAAATGGTCCACTTGCTAGTAAGTCCCCCCTTTCCCTAATTAATAATGAATGTCTCAATGTATTTTTTTAGTTTAAAACAACATTATTCATGAACTTTAATGTGCAGTGGGCGTGAATGCAATTTTCATGCAAACATACATTGGTGGTGTCTCATGCCCTCTCATATGTAGCAAGAAAAGGCTGAACCATGGTGTGTTACTTGTGGGATATGGTGCAAAAGGCTTCTCAATTCTTAGGCTTGGCAACAAACCATACTGGATCATCAAGAATTCGTGGGGGGAGAAATGGGGAGAAGATGGCTATTACAAGCTCTGCAGAGGGCATGGCATGTGTGGAATAAACACTATGGTTTCTGCTGCAATGGTGCCTCAACCACAAACAACACCTACAAAGAATTATGCTTCTTATTAGCTATGCACTTAAGGAAATCTAAATAAATATTTTTCATTCTAGGTGATGTATCATGTATGTACCAAAATATTTTGGTACGTAAGTCTTTTAAAAAGTTTGCATCTCCTCTTTGGTTTTCCTTAGTTCTGAAAGTTATCTCCTAAGAAGACAATCATATGTACTGTACGTAGTGTGAAGATATAGTATTGTATGCTGCAGAATATGATTGTCTAATAAGGTGGACTAGCTGTAATAAAAGATATTTCCAGGTTGAAAACAGAGCAAATCATGTTAAAGAGCTATAACATTTTCTGCAGGTTAGAAAAGAATTTTGGTAACTGATGGAGTTGATGAGAAAAGTGTAATTTTAAGATGGTGTTCAAAATTTTATGGAGGATTAACAACGATGGCAAAAGATGGACCTCCAATCCACATACCAATAATGCCAATATAGTTTTGCTAAAATAGTCCCTTGTCTTTTCTCGCTTCCTTGCAATTTATGAGCGATCAAATATAACTAATAACAATTTTTTATTCACGCATATCTATTCTAATTATATTTTCTAATTCACCAAAATATTACGTCTAGAAGATTCTTAAACCAAATAATCATTTCTATACGGTTAAATTTGTTTCATTTTTTTTTGTAGTGGATTATTGAGGAGATTATTAGCAGTACTATAAGACATGCATTGTGTTAAATTTTGCACGCTTAGATGGTGTAATAGATTGGGGCTTGTGTCGTTAGACACATGGGTGTTGCTAGAGCACCAGTCATTCTTTGTGCACCCAACAATAAAATTTCATTCTGAAAATATTCTTATTGTTTTCTTCTTTCCTTTAAGTTACTTTATTTTTACAGTAACGCAACCATTCCTTTGTTTTTTCAGTTTTTTTTTTTACTTTTTCAATGATGATTGTTGTGGGAGTTATTTTGATTGTTAACAGAGAGAGATACGTTGAAAGTAAGTCAACATTATTTTTTTTTTTGCGTATATGATTGTTCTGAAGCGTTCAATATTTCTCAGGTATTAATGTGATTTATTGTTATTAAATAAATAAAATGAATGTTCCTTTGAAGACTAAACTTGTGTGGATTGCATTGTAGATGTTTGTTACCCAAGATGGTGTTTTACAGTGGACTCAATTTGTTGCTTATGAAATTGGATTTTTGGTGATGATTATGAGGTCAGACACAAATGCTGGTATGAGAGGAAGGACTTCATTTGTCTTAATTGGTTGTGAAAGGAGTGGTTAGTATAAGTTTAGGAAGGAAGATTTTATAAGAAGAGATACTGGTAATAGGAAATGTGGGTGTCCCTTTAAGCTTCATGGAAAACCAGTGGTTGGAGGCCAATGATGGATGGTGAAGTTAATGTGTGAGGGTCACAATCATGAAATGACAAAGTCATTAGTTGGACATCCATATGTTGATCGATTGGCTAAGGATGAAAAGATAATTATTGCCGATATGACAAAGTCAATGTTGAAACTAAGAAATATTTTGCTAACGATGAAGGAGTACAATGCCAATAGTTGTATAACAATCAAACAAATATATAATGTAAGAAGTGCATATCGTTCTTTCATAAGAGGCAGTAATACTAAAATGCAACATCTAATGAAGCTTCTTGAACGAGATCAATATATTCATTGACATAGATTAAAGGATGAAAATGTTGTACATGATATCTTCTTGTGTCATCTTGATGCAGTGAAGTTATGAAATGCCTTTAATTTAATATTTTTTTATAGATAATACCTACAAAACAAACAGGTACAGACTCTCGTTACTTGACTTTGTTGGTGTGACACCAATGGAGATGACATTCTTTGTTGGTTTTGCCTATTTAAAAAGAGAACGTTTAAATAATGTGGTTTGGATTCTAGAACAATTTTGAGGTCTTTTTCTAAGACGTGATGCTCTCCTAGAGTTATTGTTACCGACAAAGATATAGCATTGATGAATGCAGTGAAAATTGTATTCCTTGAGTGTACCAACTTGTTGTGTAAGTTTCACATCGACAAGAATGTAAAGGCAAAATGTAAATCTCTAATTGGTAAGAAAAATGCACGAGATTATATCATGGATGCCTAGAAGAGTTTGATTGATTATTGGGTGCACCAATAACTCTGTTGGCTGCATGTAGAAAAACCCTAGACACATAGCAAACACAACCCAACTCTTGTATGTGTCAAGGCCTTACATTGCATGGGTGTTCCTTAGAATGCTAAAAATAATTAATTAAGTTTTTCATATAAGAAATAGTCCATTTTAATAAAATTATCTAACATTCTTTTTTCTCCTAGATACTTGAAACAAATTTGTGTTTCATTTTAATATTTGTCGTCATACTACATCCGTTAAGTGATGATGTGGTAGACATAGTGTCACATCATCACACTTAGTCACTAACCATGTAAGCACAGACCATCACATCAATGCCACATCATCAACTTCTTCCTCTTCTCCATCGTCGTGAAAAACGTCATTAAATGAAAAGGTTCAACACTTTTTTATCTCCGTCGGGAGTGTAGTGATCCGATCTGGCTTTCCAAACACGTTGTCATCGTCCCATACTCCTCGGAGTTCATCGACGAAGATCCTGACCAGCAAATTTCCTACCAGCAGCCAAAGCTCACCATGTTCTGCAAAAAACTTGGCGTCAACTAGAGATTGAGATCCATCGTCGCCGTCTGAAGCTTGGCGAGCTCTTCAAACTGCTTGTGTTTACCACCAGAGCCACCCTTATTAGACCTCGAACCTGGGAACCAAAAATTCGGGTTAGAATCTCGAACTCTCCACTTGCCGATACAGGTAACTTCTCCTTCGAAGGCGTCATCGGCAGAGGGAATGGGAGCATTTAGACCGAGAAGCTCCGGCATGGGCCAGCTGATGATGTGACACTGATGTGGCGGCATGTGCTTACGTGGTTAGTGACTAAGCATGATGACTTGACGTTTCGTCTATCATGTCATCACTTAACGGATGCAGCTTGACAATAAGTACTGAAATGACACAAAAAAAATTTAGATATCTAGGAAAAAAAAGAATGTTAGGTAATTTTTTACAAAACAAACTATATTTTAGGTATGAAAACTTAATTAAGAAAAAAATAGTTTTAAAAGAATAACTAATGAGTATTTTAAATAATTTATTTTTATTTAAAAAATAGTTGTAGTATAAAATTATAACTGGTTTTATAAAAATAGTATTTTAAATAACTTATTTGTATTCATGATTTTTTTTATAGATAAACATAATTTTGTTCATTCTTAATTAGTTATCTAATTGGTTTTAGATATAATTGGTTATATAATTAATTTATTCATAATTATCTATACACTCATATTTTAAAAATAATAATTAATTATATCAAATTATAAATATATTTTCAAAATTAGTTATGATTATAGTTATAATATTTACTTATAATTTAATCATTATTAAGTATAGTTATAATTATGTAAATACTCACTTTATGATTTATGAGCACCCCTAGTGTTCCTTCACTAAAAAAATTCTTTGCTTTTTCATTTTAAAAAATCTTTTTGCATTATTTAAATTTTCTAATTACTGATTATATGTTCAACATATCGTTCAAGAACGTGGATATCGGTTGCATTCTCCACCCGACTGGTTTTCTCGACGCACTATAACTATTTTAAAAAAACTATAAGTAACTTTGTAACATAGGACAAGCATTCCGTTGTAGTCTAGTTGGTTAGGATACTCGGCTCTCACCCGAGAGACCCGGGTTCAAGTCCCGGCAACGGAACTTTTGTTTTTGTCCTCTTTGATTCTGTTGCCTGTAAGTACCTAATTTGTTTTTGATTTGTTGGTTTCTCATATTGTTAGTAACTACTAGATGCACCTTTTCTCATAATGACTTGTACCAGAAACAAAACAGTGTTCCTTTTATTATTTCTTCAAACTAATTATTGTGTTATTCTTGTAAGTATTATGAAACTTTTTATACAAATAAAAAAAGTGAGATTTTTAAGCATTATATTATCTTCAAATTCATGGAGATTTTGTACTTTGTACTATACATTCCTTGAATAAGTGAGGTAAATTTATAATTTAAAAGTTTGAGTGGTTACTTTAATTTATTGGTATAATTTTTATTTGAGTAAATTACACCCACACTCCCCGTGTTTTTTCTCAAATTACATTCGATATTCTTATTTTAGATTACTTTCATCTTCCTTTTGTTAACATTATTAACTAATGTCAATTGAAACATGTAAGCAAATAAAATTGTCTTAACATTTTTTGTTAAACTCACACCCCATGTGTTTTTTTCTCAAATTGCACTTAATATCTCTCCCTTTTTTACATTACTTTTACACTCTTCTGTTAAGGTCGTTAACTAATGTCAATTGAAACATGTGAGCAGATGAAATTGTTCTAATATCTTTGTTAAATACTCAATAATAATAACAATTGACCATGTGAATGGATCTTTCTTAAGATAATAACCGCTTTTTCCTTTAATATTTAACTCTTACTTCATTGTTGCTAACATTTGAAAAGATGTCGCTCTTGATTGAGACGTTGTATCAAACACCTAATCATCAAAAATAAATATTTTAAAGAAAGGAGTTAAAAACACAAATGCAGGAGCAAAATACTATAATTTGAAGCGAAGGACCATATTCAATTAATAGGCATTACTGGGAACACGTCCAACAAAAAATGCAACAACCAAACAATCCAACACACAAAAAAATTGAACTAAAAAGAAGAAGAAGGAACGATGTTAACACATACGTACCAACAAGGTGGATTCACGTCCAATTAGAGAGAAAAAGGTGGGAGAATGTTAAAATATTTTTAGGTTAAAATAATATCATGTCTTTTATGGAGTTAAGAGAAAGAATATAAGAGTATTTTAGACATAAATTTTCATTAAAAGTCATGTGACCAATATGTGTTTACTTTCTGGTAAATTGTTAAACAATGTTTAGGATGAAAGACATTTGAGTGTAACGTGAGCTAAACAATTAAGAGAATTTTTGTAGGTGTAAAAAATAAGGAATATCATATGCAATTTGAAAAAAGTATAGAGAATGTGAGTGTAATTTATTCTTTTTATTTTTATTATGTTTTGATGATGAAATTAGTCATTATGTATAAAGAATGTCTACATCTACAATTTGGGAGACCGAAGATAAAATTAGATGATTTATCATTTTGAGATAAATCATTTGTATTTTTTATGATCGTGGAATGAATGATACATGACCCACTAGTCGAATGGGATGAATCTTTAAATAAACTCAATCAAAAGTGTTTTTTTTATTTATTTACCATAACCTATTTAAAAGATTTTGATTTGAAATTATTTCATTATTAGATTTTGAATATTTTAAATTCTTAAAACTTTTTGAAGGAATTTTTTTTTGAATAATCAATAAGGATTTTTGGTTAACTTTTATAATCCAATAATTTTAGTTATTGATAAGTTTAGGGTCAACATAAAAGTAAATTTATAAATTTGTTCTTAAAAAATAATTAATTTTGATTTTTTCTTGAGTTTTATAGCCAGTTCAATGTTACGTTTCTTATACATGTATTAATTTTTTTTAATTTATAGGAGTAATATTATTTATTGTTTTGAATTTTAATATATTATTAATTATTTAATTTATTTTTTAATAAATATATGTTAATATATATGTCAATAGATATTTAAATATATGCACATGCTCGAGAAAAATGTTATTATTGGAATGCTTTCCAAGTAAAATCTATCTTTTACTTTGATGATATCTTTATTTTTTATTTTTTATTTTTTACTTTAAATTATACAAGAATTCTATATCAATCATTAAAATAACTATAATGATTTTTTCACCAAAATCAGAACCTTTACCAATTTCACGTAAATCTTTATTAAGTGTTGATTGACATTATTGATTGACGTTCAATTAATATTGATTTAGGTCGAAGACATTTTTATATCCTTGATCGAACTTTCTCATTAACAATTAATAATATTTGATATAAATTGGACTGATATTAATCAATAATTTAAATTATTTTATTAAAATAAGTTAACATTAAATATTTAAATTCATATTTTATTTAATTATGATTGTTTCCTTTTTAAATTGTTTACAATGATTTATTATAAAAATATATTAAAAAATAATTATAAATCTAAAAAAATAATAGAATAAAATATTTGTTGAAGTTATTTAAAGTAATAACATAATATTGTATAGATTATAGAGCGGATAATAACAACACCAAAAAAATTAGTGAAAAATAATTAGTGAACCGCACAAAAAAAAATACTATGGATTAATAGAATGGTTTGTAGAATCAGGTGAAAAAACATAATATAATATTGCATAATTATAAAATGAGTTTCGTTTAGTTGTGAGTGTTTGTCTGTCCTTTTTGAAGTTATTGTCACCTTCAGTAGGTGTATGCTTTTATTCTTTTCATTTATATTTAATTGAATGAGTTAGAAGTACTATTAAGACTTATGTTTTTATTATGGGATGATAAATTAATTATGATGGAATGTAGATAATTTATCTTAGAATTTAAGTATTTTATCTTATATTAGAAACTAAAGTTCGTATCTTAAATTAATAGAATAATATGAGAATAAAAAATGTGAAAAAGGTAATGAAAAGACATGATTTTAATGTGAAAAAATGAGTTATAAAGTTATCGAATTAGATTTAAATGTCTTTAAATGTCTTTGTAAGAGATGTAATCCTGGATGTTGACTAATAAATGGTATTATAGTAGATATTTTTACAAGTACAGTGTGACTTAAGGATAAATCTGATGAAAGCTAGTGAACATGTAACATCTTAAACGAATAACACTAGATGAATACAAAACATGCTGAAAAGTTTCATGTTAATTTATGAGAACAAACATTAATTATGAATGCAAGAAAAACATATTGTTGAGGTCTCCAAAATGATTATGGGTTCTAACCAACAAGGAATTGAGTAGGGTGTCATTATGTGAAGTGTTATTGTGTGTAGAAGATGACAATATGGGATGTTACAAATTCACATTTTTAATGAATAAATAATTATGATAATTATAAATAACATTCTACAAAATTTAAAAATTATTGATTATCTTGTTGTATAAAATCAAAATCCATTTAAGATTCAATGATTTCATTGACAAATTAAATAAGAATCTACAATTTTTTAAAAATATAATCGAATAGTATCCTAATAAAATGAATATGTTTACATAATAAGAATAATATTTATTTAATTGAATAATATCATTTAACAAAAATCAATATATAACATACGACATTATTTTTTTTGTTAATAATTAGTCCCATTGAGTTATAATCAATTATTAATTATAGGTAATAATCAATTATGAATTGGACTAATAGAATAGATTAAATATTAAAATAGAATATTTGTGTAATATAATGAATAATACTGAACAGAATGATTTTGGGATTTTCACGTGATATAATCCAAAAAATTAAATACTCTTAGTTGATAAACTGATAAAAAATATAGTTGATGATTGATTTCTAAATTTATTAATTTATTAATTTTCAAATAATATATATTTTGTTATATAAATTTAAAAACTAGTTTTGTTAAGAAATGACTAAATTCAGTGACTAAATTATAGCTAAATTAATAAATTCAAAGAATAAATTAAAGCTATTTTATCATAAAACTGATAAGTTCAGAAATTATATTAAACACACACAAATTCTGAAATATTAAATTAATACAAATTATCATTTTCAATATATTTGTTTTTACTTCTAAAAACGTAAAGACAGGAAACGTGTGTGGCTCTTACAAGCTGTGAAATAGTTGCCTCGTTATGACCTCAAATGACTAAAAGCCCCTCAAATATCATTTTTATTCTTGTCCGCATTGCTGTTGTGACTGGTTGGTGGTGGGTATCGTAGTCATATGGATATTATACGTGTACAATTGTTGTACAACAGCAACGTTTATCCAAAATCTAGCAAATGAAAGCAAAAGGAAATGAAAAGGGATAATTCTAATTATTTATAATAACTTTTTTTAATCTAGGAGAGAAATAAATAAATAAAAAGATAAAAGCATGCAATAAAATGAATAATGTAACGGAAAAAAGGCTTAATTTTACCTTTTTCTCTCCTCATATAATTGTAATTTTCCAAAAAAAATTATTTTTAGTTTATTTATTAATTTAATTATCTGTATTTCTGTTAAATAGTAAATACTATAAAGTTAATAAATACTGTATCAAAATTATACAATTTAAATAATAAGAAATTAAATTAAAAAAAATAAGAACCAAATTTACAAATTAACGATAATGTGAAACTAAAAGTATAATTAAGAAAAAAGGCAAACTTAGAAAGCATGGTGAGAATTTATCATGAAATTAGTGTTGAAAAAATATTGTGAGTACTTATTATAAATAATGTAAAAAAAAAA
This sequence comes from Glycine max, assembly GCF_000004515.6. NCBI lineage: Eukaryota > Viridiplantae > Streptophyta > Magnoliopsida > Fabales > Fabaceae > Glycine > Glycine max. The sequence continues at coordinate 43,945,826 of NC_038246.2, forward strand.
AAAGAAGAACTGGTGGCAAGTCGCCACAGACACATACACACGTCCACAAGCAGAAAATGAAAACGTTGAGAGCTGAGAAAATGACATGTTTTTGTGAATGCTTGTAATGACTCAGACCCACGTTTTCAAAATCGTACCTTGAAATTCTCTGCTTCTGTTTCACTTGCAATTAATCTCTTTGCTCAGCCACCACCCACCACCCACCACCAACCGTGACTCAAAGCACCATAAGGGTATGGCCCAGTTCCTTCTTTTATCAACACATTACAGAAAAAAGTTAGTTTTTTTTTTTGTTTCGTTTTGTTTTGTTTCATGTTTCATTTTCATTTGCTGGTTTTCTGATTCAGATCTCGGTTTTGTTTTTTCTTTTGCTGAATGCATTGCTCGTCGATGATGGCCCAATGTTGATGGCTTTTGTCTCTTACTTGGAACTATTATAAATCTCTTAATCTATTTGTTGTTTGCTTTGGATTTTTTTTATGCTCTTTGCATGCATGCTTGCTAGTTTTAATTGCTTTGTAAATGAAGCTGTCTTATATTAATTGTGCATTTGAAACTGACACAAGTCTTGAGCTGTATGTTTTGATGATGTGAAAATTGATTTGCAGGGATTATATTATCCAAAATCCACTGTCCTTGATTGGTCTGAAATTCTGTTTCTTTTTTGTTTATTTAAAAGCAATGTTGGGTGTTTCATGTGTGGTAGATTTGAGATCTAGAAGTAACATATATGTGTTCTTCACCTGCTGTATTTTTTACTATTTTTTTTATAAGCCTTCACCTGATGTATTTATCTCAGATCTGGAAGGGAAGTGGATTGAATTAATAGATAAAATTTTCATTTTATGATATTATATTGGAGTGATACATGATGGTAGGGTTTTTGATAATTAGGGTCTCTCCATTTAATAGATCTAGGTGAAATTCTATGCCTTGACAATGAGGATTTCTCCATATCCAGACTCATTAGCGTGCATCAAGTTTTTATAGGGTATCAGGGAGTGGGGGAATGGCTACGTTCACTATAATTCAGGTTGCTCTAACTGTAGGAATTAGTGTTCCTGTACCTAAAATAACCAAAAATGAATATCAGCAGCATGCATTTGTTATAGCCTGGAGTTTGAATTTGTGAGACCACACATTCTGTCATCTAGTCATTTATGAATGTTGTTGTGATTTGTGAGTAACTCATGAAATTTACTTTTCATCCCCCCCCTCCTTTTTTTTTTTCCATTTGTACTTACCTTGTTGAATTTTTCCTTTTGCCAGTTTTATTAACTAGTGTTGCACAACAAACACAAATTGCACTTTGCCAATATTTTTCTTTTTGAAGCTGTTTCCTCATTATGCAGCAACAATGATTGATGACCATCAGTTCTTTTTGAATCCCGTGACATTCAAGTGGCTATAATCATAAGGAAGCTTGGAGGTACTTCTAGTCTTTAGAAGGAAACAGGCATTAATATTTATTGTATAATTATTGCGGGGATTGGTCATTTAATTTGGATATGATGGAGTTCTGTGCTGAAAGTTCCCATTCGAATGGGAAACACACTTTGAAGCATTCTAAATCTGCAGATGAAGTGAAGAGATCCAGAGAAAAGGCCCATAGAAGTTCTCATTCCAATGGAAAGCAAAATGTGAAGCAAACTTCTACTTTTGTTAATCATGGTGAGCTTGTCATTGTAATTTTCATAATCTAGCACTTAACCAGTCATTTTCCTTTAGTTGTATTTGTTTATCTATTTTTCTCTAGTTTACAACTTGAAAAGCAATAAACTACTACCTCTGTTCCTTTTTAACTGTCAGATTTTTGGAGAATTTTTGTTCCTATTTATCTGTCGCTTGCAAAATTCAATATCACATTAATTGTTATTTTATCAATTATACCCTCACTTGTCTCATAATCTTTAATTAATTTATTCATGCGTTTATTGTGGAGTGGAAAGAGAAAGGGGTAAAAATAGGAAACTTCACAACAATTTTATTAAAATCAAGAAAATTTATTGCATTTTTTGGTTTCTACATAATAACCTTAAAAACAGATGAAAAGGAACGGAGGGAGTATCCATTCTAGTACAAAGATGGTATATAATAATTTTTTTTTATTTGCTGAATAACTTGAGGAATTTAGGAGGAAATTGAACCTGGGAAGTAAAAATAGAAAATGGCTAAATATATGGATTCACATGAAGGTTAACCCAAATTAGACATTTTTGTGTTTTGCATCTGGAAAAAAAAAATGCGATCCCTTGTTTTATCATACCGATCAATGACTTTGGTATGGAAAAATATAACAAATCATAACATCTGAAAACCAGATATCTTGGATCAAAAGCTATATAGGGTAGTATGACAAAAGCAACAACAACAAAGAAAGAAGAAACACTTGATGTGAGAGCCACACTATACAATTAATGCCTGTGCATTGGCAAAAATAATACTTATACTTATCATTTCTCTGTAATTAGGGAGTCATGATAGTTGCAGGATTATCAATATCTTGTGCAGGGCATATGTAATTTCCTCTATGGGTTCAGTCAGGTTCTTAGGATTTGTTGTCTATTACTCAGAACCTGTCTTATACCCACCCTCTATTTGTATTTAAGTACCCCTGGTACTAATCTATAATATATCTTATTTTTGCTGAGCAAAAAAACCTATACTTATCATTTACAGTTGAGTAGCTATTTACAATTATGGATATGAGGGAACGGCAGCTATGGTGAAAGCAAAGTTTTGTCATGGGAATGCTAATGGTTAACAGTTATGGAAAATAATCAATAAAAAAAGCTTCAGAATATACCTAATTGTGCTAACTGATAATGAAGTAGCTTAAGAAAATGCTCTTTGGGACACTAACAGTGTGTTTTCCTGTTTGGTTAAGTAACATAATTAGGCATTTATTCGATAAGAGCTGAGTCATTAGCTTGATTTTGAAACTTAATGAAATAAGTTCAAAAGAGATTATTTTGATAAGTTTCACAATGAAACTTGTTGAAGTAAGCTGAAACGAACTTATGAAAAGATCACCAGTCACTTTTGTAAGCTAATGAGCTCTGTATAAGCTTTTTCAAACGCTTCCTAAATCAATTCTAGAAAAATGTACTGTTGGGTACTTCTGACATGTAATGACATCCTATTTAAACTTTCAGCAAATGTAAATACCTTTTGGATCTATATATTTGAGGACTCCAATTATGTAATCCGAGAGAATATGCTTCAAATATCTAACTTGCTGACAAATAATTAAAGAAACAAAGAATGAAACAGTACTAGCTTTATCATAATTTTTCTGTTTCGTTTTCATTATTTAATTATTCTTAGCTTTATGATACTTTTTGCTATTCTGTTCACATTTTAATTTTGCTGCTGTTTTTTAAAACCTTGTACGGATGAATATATTTGCAGCTGCAATTGCTTGGCATGAGGATAGAACAAAATGGGTTGGTGATAAGTCTCAACATCCACCAAGAACAGCTAAGGATCCAATTATTAGGTATAACTAAAACCAACACTCTTTTTTGTCATTCACAGTGGGATCAATCATTGTTATTATTATAGTCATGAAAAAAGGTTTAGAAGGTGTTCTATCTTGTATTTTTTATGAGGAAAAAAAAAAGGAAATGAGATAAGATAATGGTTTAGAAGGGTTTTTTTCATACATATTTTTCTAGTTTCTTATAGATAGTTACAGTCTTATGGGCAGAATTGGAGTTTCTCCATTCCTTAAGACATGGGAAATCATTGTTCTCATGCCTGTTATCTTTTATACCAGTTTTATGCTGAATCCTATTCATCACCTGATAAAAAATCTTGGCCAATGAATTAAAATCGCCTGTGCTGTTTCTGGCATCAAAAGAACTCATTTAATCATGATCCCTTTTTCTGGTCTATAAGCATGTTCCTTTTAATGAGTCACACACATGTTTATTCATTTTTATTTACTTTAATTCATAAGTTGATGGTAACTATGACTTGCACATAAATTTTAAATATCTATTCCACATATGTAATAATTATTAAATTACTAAAGTGGTTGTAAACTTCAAAATCAATTGAATTTGACTGATATCAGTATCACCCATTGTTAGAATGTAATAACTAGCAATTACTAATTCTAGAAGAAACAATATCCATGACTCATGAAGTTTCTAAGAATAATAAAATCTTTAACAAGTATTGAAGAGAACTTATATAAAAATATATATTTGTAAACAAAAAAAAATAGAAATGAAAATTTCCAAGGTAAAACAAATAAGAAAAGTGTTGGCTTTAAGTTCAGTAAGTTTGGATTTCATGTGGATTCTCATGTTACAATTTTAATGTTTTATTTGTCCATTTTGAGTAATCTGATCTGATCTGATCCACCGGTATCATTAAGTCTGATGCAACTTGGCAAAAAGAGTATTAATTTATGCATGCATGTTTTCAGTTGCCACATTAGTTGTAGATTATTACATAGTATATGTGCTATATGCATTGCTAATAGCTTTATCTGAATATTAGATTTGAGCTTCTTATGCCTCTCTTTTCACTTAATTAGGAGAATAAATAAAATGATGGCTTATCTTTGTTGGTATTTATGTTTGATTATCTTTCAGAAGAGATTGTAGTTTTAGGGATACTTTTCACGGCTAAATCTGTGATTTATTACCAACTGGTTTATAAATTCCTGTAATATATGCTTTCTACAGTTCTGTGCATTCGTTTGGCATAGTTTCTTAAGGAAACTTAACAATTTTGAACATTTATATTTCAGCTGGTCAACATCATATGAAGAGCTGCTGTCAACTAACGAACCTTTTGCTGAGCCAATACCCTTACCAGTAAGATTCTGAAATGCTTACCTTAAAGAATCTATCTAATGCATGAAAATGTATGTGTTCGTATGGATCTCATAATGTAAAAATCTATTTATAATATATAAATCTTGAAGTGAACTAGTGTTAACAATTCAGTTAACCCTTTTCTTGCCACATCAGTGTTTTGGTTGTTCTGGAGTGATTCAATACTTCAATTTCTCACTTTCTGTTAACCAATTTACACCCGCTTCAACGATTCTTACTTCAATACTTGTGCATTTGTTTTGTAGCTTTACCTACTACCACACTTTGAAGGAATCTTTAATGTTGTTGTCTTTCAGAGAACTCCAACATAACATTTTATAATTAGACTTAAATATGTCTAAGGTCCATGATAAATGACTGAGAACAGATAAATGACTGAGTTTTGTTCTGGGTCTCTAATAAATTTTTTGTTGTTGAATCTTTGATATATTTAAACTTTTTTAGTGAATCCCTACTATCAGTTAAGTGATGATGCTTCATCTTGCAAACTGATTTTTCCAACATTATCAACAGTTGTGATGGTATCAAAACAAAAGTTTTAATATATCAAAGACTCAAAACAACGAAAAATTTATTAGAGATCTGAAACAAAATTCGATCATTTATCAATAACCTTAAACATGTTTAAGTCTATAATAATTCATTAGAAGCTAAAAAAACTTCCTGCATATTTCCTTCATGTGCTGAAACAAATTTGATGGATTGGTGACTTATGCAGGAGATGGTAGATTTCTTAGTCGATATTTGGCTTGAAGATGAAGGCTTCTTTGACTAAATTGTTGAAAGTTTTAGTTAAATGGCAACTGAAACAAGAAATTTTTAAAGCCTTTGTAGGTGTCCACATATTGATCAGGATGGTGAAGGGAGACAATCGATGGTCTCCACATTAACCTCCTAGCATGAAATCCTTTTATATGTAGAAGTAATCTTCAGGGTTAATGGTTATTATTTTCCACCATTTATCTAATAGAAAATTTCATTGTTTTATATACATGTATGTAGTTTATTTGTATCTGCTGATCCATCAGCAAACATACAAGTTCATATGCATGTCCTAAATAGATGCTTTGATCAATGCCACTTATACATTCATAATTGAAAAGTTAATAATTAACTTTGGCGTGAGAATTGAGATGTGTCTTGTAGAAGCTTGAGATAATTAGATACTGGGTTGCTTGAGATGTTGTGGAGTTCTCTTAAGTCTTAAGTCACCGCTTAGTTCTCTTATGTCTTAAGTCACAGTTTTTCTTTTTTCTTTCTTTGGCATAAACATCACACTCACACGAGTGTACTAATAGTTTATTTCTATCTGAATTGCTTCTTTATATAATCGTTTAGAGCCTCTCACCGTCACCGGGGTTTTGCAATTTTTACACCTTTAGATAAACGTTGGATCACTTTTGACTTTAGTAAAAGTAACTCTTGCAGGTAAAATTGAAATGTTTATATTAAGCTTTATTAGTTGTCACTAAAGTTATTAAATTCAAGTCAATTCAATTTAATATTTTTTAAATAAAATTAAGATAATTCAAATCAAGTTTATTATAAATACTAAACTTCCATTAAAAGACACAACAAACGGCGACGGATAAATACAGGGTATTTTACTAATCTATATAAATTAGAAACTGGCCAGTGGATTTTTTACAGGACTTCTAATTATGGTTGATGAAAAGATAATTTATTTTAAATTTAATTAAAATGTATTGATAGTATAATTTTTTTTACAATGAAATCTAATTATGAATTATCATATGATAAAATTATTAATTTTATATCTCTGTTTGCTTAGTGTGGAGGTAAAATAAATAATCTGTCAATGGTTGTCATTGAGATAACTAAAGTACGAATTTATTAACGGGCAATTAGGTATCTATATAAATACTCCGTTATCTCGAAATAAATGTTGCATATTGCATTGCCGGGGGCAGCTTGCTAAAGAGCCAAAAAAATGCTATTTATTTAGATATAATATAAAAATAAAATGAGGAAAATTAGTGAGACAAACAGACGAATCATCTACATTACTGAAGAAAAAGTTGAATTCGTATTATTATCTAATGACATAACTTAAACATAGACGATAGACAATATTTAAATTGAAGATTTTTATTTTTTTGAGATGAGTTAAACTGAAGTTATACAAGTAAAATAAGATTGCTTATTAATAAGAGAAAATGTATGTATTAAAATGAATAGTTGAAGTTGGGTACACGAAACAAGAGGTTATACTTACCTTTCAACCATTTGGAAAGGCAGCTACAATTTTAAATTAAAAATAAAAGAAAAGAATACTTGTTAATAAATTGATTTAGAGGAGTTTTAATAACACATTGTAATACATTTTTTAACAAATTATTTTTAATACACTCTATTATAGATCAAATAATTGAAAATTATTAGAAAGACTTAAAAAAATTGATTTTAATTTACCAAATCTAACTAATTAATTGTCAGTTATATTTAACTTGATTCAGTTCATTATCAACTTTGCTCGCTTGAAAGGTTTATTGTATTGCAGTGTATAAATAAGGTTTCACAAAAAAAATGTTTTTAAGGGAGGCCTATATGGATGCTATGTAAGTTGGATAATTGATTTTAAGTCTCGATTAATTTTAGATAAATTTTTTAGATGTTTGATTCTATTTTTTTAAAAAAATATCCAAAATTGATTCAAAATTTGAGCAACATGAAATGAAAAAAAATTATATTAAATTTTACTCTTAAATTACTTTTATGATAAAAATCATATCAATTTTATAAAATAAATTTGATTCGGAATGAATTTTGCTCAAACACGCAGTAAAACTTTGATGCCACGCAACGAAACCACCACGTTCTATTATTATATCTTTCCCTTCAGTTTGTGTTGAGAGGAAAAGTGTGAGAACGAAAATGGAGCATTGTAACTGCTACATGTTCACGCTGAGCCTTCTTCTTCTTCTTCTTCTTACTCCGCCTTCTCTCTCCGACGATCTCGGATTCGATTTTCCGGCGAAGAAGCTGATAAGAGACCTTAACCTTTTTCCTTCTGAAGATGTCAACATCGTTCCTCGCCACTCCAATTCTCACGCCAACAAAATCGTCGAGAAACCGCTTAGGTTCCCAAACTTAGTGCCTTCAGACTCCGGCATTTCCCTCGACGACTTGGCTCACCGCGCTGGCTATTATCTTATTCCTCATTCTCATGCTGCCAAGTATTATTTCATTTTTTTAATGTAGATTTGTTTTTGTATAAGTTGTTTCTATGATAGAAAAGGAAATATGATTAAACTGTTTTCATGTAAGTTCTGTGTTTCTTAAAATAAGCTGAAAAATAATGAGCTCTTCCTGTTTGGATGAAGAGGGGGAAGAAGAATGTGAATGGGAAAAGAAAATGATTGAATATTCAATAGTTTTCTGTGCTTTGATGTTAGTGAAATTTGATTGATGAGTAATGGCTTTATCCATGGGATGTGAGCTGTGTGTATAACAGAAAAGATAAAAACCACTGACTGAAAAATAACAAATGATAACAGAAAATGGAACTAACTGTAAGCTATTGTAAACTGATTAAAATCAAAGTGATTTTATATCTGTTAGATGCTGCAAATCCTTAATATGTTTTTGTTATTTATTACTTGTGAGTTGTGACTTTGGGGTCCAATGGTGCAGGATGTTCTACTTTTTCTTTGAATCAAGGAACAGCAAGAAGGATCCTGTTGTGATTTGGTTGACTGGGGGACCAGGTTGCAGCAGTGAATTGGCTGTGTTTTATGAGAATGGCCCTTTCAAGATTGCTAACAACATGTCCCTAGTGTGGAATGAATATGGCTGGGACAAGGTAATCCTCGTATCATTTGTTGTCTTTCAACTCTGTTATTATCTTGTATGGGGACTTGATAAATTGCTTGCTGACCTTTCAGGTTTCTAACCTTCTGTATGTTGACCAACCAACTGGAACTGGCTTTAGTTACAGTACTGATAAGCGTGACATTCGTCATGATGAAGAAGGTGTGAGCAATGACCTCTATGACTTTCTACAGGTACTTGTGCTGTGTTTGCTCTAAATATTTGTTATAGAGTATTAGCTCAGTCATCAGTGTTTTCTTAATTAGTTACCTGGCTTATATCTATTTTCTAAGTTGCTTTTCTAAGAAAACCAAAACTCAGAAATGCTTAGTTACTGTTGATTTTGATTAGAACACCTGGCTGAGCTTCATCAGTAATGTCTTGGCTTAGCAAGTTTTCTCTTTACCCTACAGGCCTTCTTTGCTGAACATCCTGAGTATGTAAAGAATGACTTTTTTATTACGGGTGAATCATATGCTGGACATTATATTCCAGCTTTTGCAGCTCGTGTCCATAGGGGAAACAAAGCTAAAGAAGGAATTCATATAAACCTAAAGGTCTGTTACATTGCATAGTGAGCCATTTTTACTTAAGTTTTACATATGCATTGAAAGGTGAGAAGACTTGCTTGATTCATTTGAAGTGATTGAACAGGGATTTGCCATTGGTAATGGGCTTACTGATCCTGGGATCCAGTATAAAGCTTATACAGATTATGCACTGGACATGGGCATAATTCAGAAGGCTGACTATGAACGCATCAACAAAGTGATGGTTCCAGCCTGCGAAATGGCAATAAAACTATGTGGTAATTTAAGTGTGATTTGAAATATTTGAAAATTATATGAAATACTTATAGAATTTTACATATAATAATATTATAGTGGGAGCAATGGTTTTTTAACTTTCAGCAATCATGTGGCATTTAAGTAATTTTTATGATCCTGATCTTTCATCCAAGATCTAAGAACCAAGAATCACTGCCTTGCTCTCTTAATAAACCTGTGCTCCCGCTTGTGTTGGGGCCTTCTGATTGGCTAGTTTCTGTCACCTTTCTGCTTAAGATTTGATTTAATCTTTTCAGGCACTGATGGAAAAATCGCATGCACGGCATCATATTTTGTTTGTAATACAATATTCAATTCCATCATGTCACATGCTGGTGATATCAATGTGGGTAACACAATTGCTTCCTCTTCTTTGATTTACATGTTAGTACTAAATGTTGCTGACTTGTCAGAGTAAAATTAACTCTGACAGAAGCTCTCATGTGGGAGCCCTTTGAGCAAGAATCATGGTCAAAATGCAGGCTTTTTGTTCATATAAATTTGGATACCATGTTAATAAATATCTCAATCTAAAAAGTTTGTTGTTAAGTGAAGAGTTAAGATGGATTTTGATTGTCTTGAACAAATTGTTTATACCTATTACTTTTGGTGTTGCTTCCCAGAATGCTTTCTTCTGAAAAAAATAAACATCAACATGTTATATGAGGTTGAAGTAACCAGTTTATGTGATGGCAGCACATGATTAAATGTGTGAAACATTTTCTCTCAATATGAATAGGCATGTGGATGATTTGACCATTTGCCTATCCAACTCTGTAACTCTTCCTTTTTTTAGTGGAATATATTTTTAATGAGAAATTTTAAGCATGTATTCCGCTTGTTAGTTTAGCTAGAATAAATTTATGTCTTGACATTTATGGAGAATGGGCAAAGTCTTGAAGGAACATAGGCATATTCAAAATTTTAACCAGCAATTATATACTTATGCTGCAGTATTATGACATCAGAAAGAAGTGTGAGGGGAGCCTTTGCTATGATTTTTCGAACTTGGAGAAATACTTGAACCAAAAATCTGTTCGGGACGCACTAGGGGTTGGAGATATTGATTTTGTGTCTTGTAGTTCTACAGTTTATCAGGCTATGCTGGTGGATTGGATGAGGAATCTTGAAGTTGGTATTCCTGCCCTTCTTGAGGATGGAATCAATATGCTTGTGTATGCTGGGGAATTTGATCTCATCTGCAACTGGCTTGGTATGTGTTTATGCTTTTAATATTTCACACTTTAGACCTTTCAATGCAATGTGTTGATGTTCTTTTTCCCGGTGGTATGAATTCAATGATTAGGTAATTCAAAATGGGTTCATGCCATGGAGTGGTCTGGCCAGCAAGAATTTGTGGTCTCATCCGAAGTTCCTTTCACAGTTGATGATTCTGAAGCTGGATTATTGAAGAAGTATGGACCTTTAAGTTTCCTTAAGGTATCTCTCTCTGCCTCTCCCACACACGCCATACAAAATCAAATACAAACTTGTCCTTGCTGCCTAAGCAGTTAATCAATGTTATCAAGAAATACTACATTTACCTACCAAATTTCCCTGTGGCTTGGTAAATGATGATTCACTTTTATATTTTTGTGGAAAAAAAAACAGGTCCATGATGCGGGTCACATGGTTCCGATGGATCAGCCGAAGGCTTCGTTAGAAATGCTGAAGAGGTGGACTCAGGGAACCCTTTCAGAATCTGCAGCTGATGCGGAGAAATTGGTTGCGGAGTTGTAATCACTTTCGTTATTGCAATTAGTCCAGAAAAGGGATACAAAAGTATTATGCAATAAAGAGAAGGGAATTAAAGTGATCAGCATGTGTTATTAATTATAAAGTGAGATTGAATCAAGGCCATGCAGGAAAAAAACTATTCATATATAGAATTTCGTGTGTGCATGTATACTGTTTTAATAAAATGCTGAGATGTAAATTGCTTACACCTCATATTGTGCTTATACCTCTACCTCTAATTGCTTACACCCTATGGGGAGTTTTGCCATTCTTAATTTTTATTTCTTTGGCTTTAGTTTTCATGTTTTTTAAATTGTAACTGACAAGTTATAAAAGATTATTAATTTCAAGACTTGAGTTTGTTAACTTATAAATATTTTCATACTTACAAAATTTAATTATTTAAATAAATTAAAAATAATGATGAATAAATAATTAAGAAAAAATGTTAATTTGAATTATAATAATGTTAACATTGATATTAATTTTTTAAAAACTAATTTTTTATATTAAAAATAATATGAAAAGATTTAATTTTAATTATTTAAAATTAATATATTAATTATTCGATCAAATATTTTATATAGAACAGCATTTAAATGATTTAAATTTTTTAAAAAATATAGTAATTTAGAAGTGTTAATATTTTATGTCCAATAATATATGTATATTAAATGAAAAATATTTTTGAATTTTGTAATTAAAATTAAATAACTAAAATTTTAACATAATTTATTTTGCATGATATGAGCGATTATTATGTATAATTCAAAAAATAATATTTTTTAATTGAAATATATATTTTTAATTTATTTAAAATAATATTAAGTACAATGATTTTAATGATAAGATAAAAGGTAAAGAAAATAAAGGGTTTAAATAAATTTTAATAATAAGATAATCGACCAAAAATATTTTAACCTGTTTTTAATATAGAATATAGATTATATTATTATTATTAGATATTAATTTATATGTACGTTGAGGTGAATGTAAGTAAAACTCTTTTACACGTATCAATCATTTTATCACGTGATTTTCTTATCACTATATAATAATATAAACGTATCATTATCTGCATAGTAGAACAAAATCAGAGAAACTTGGAGCAGCTGCAAAATCATGTTATCTGCTATTGCCTTTGGATTCTCAGCGAATTGGTGGTTGCGCTGTCACGGGCGAACGCCTCCTCCTTTATCTTTTCCGGTTTCAGTGTCTTATTCTTCCTCTTTCAACTCCAACTCAACTAAGTTCAACTATATTCATAGAGCATCCTCTGAAGGTGAAAATTTTCAATCTTATCATCAACTTCATTATGTCAACACCATCTACTCATAATTGATGTTAAATTTGGAATTGGAGTTGCTGGGCTTACTTGTGAAATTTCTATAAATAATAAAAAAAGAATTTTTATTCTTGGGTGTTACAAGTTTTTATTTAAATAATTTTTTTCCATGGTGCTATGCAGGACTTCCTAATGAGTTGGTTGAAGACTCAAAATTTGTTCCTTTGAATGAGGAGGATCCTATATATGGTCCACCTGTAAGTCATGGTTAGTTTTGATTGAATAACATCATTAACATGTTTTGTATCACTTGTTGTAATTTGACACATCACTTCCATAGATGGGTGATATTTTGTCTTCACTTCATGTTTATTTAGCTTTGAAAATTTAATTTGGGTGAGTTTTTGTGGATGTTCATTTCATTCTGTCTTGACTAGGGTCAGAAACTTGGTAGTTTTGCTGAGTTCATATGTAGTCAAACACAAAAGTTTCTTTCGTTTTGCAGGCCTTATTGTTGTTGGGCTTTGAAGCAGATGAAGCTTTGAAGGTGATATTATCTTGATACATGCAATAGGATATGATAGTCCTTGTAAAGAAATAATGTGCTAGTTTCATAAGTGTTACAAGTTACAAGATTTTACCTCAAACGAAGCATTTACAATGCCTTATGCTGTTTCCTGTGCTTCATCTCTCCTCTGTTCCTCTTTCTATTAGTGGCCATTCAGTGTACTTGAATTTCTAACCATCCTTTGGTCTGATTATTAATTTATTAGCTTACAGTAGCAGCTTACGAGGATTATCCAGTGATATTGTACTTTAGATTCCTTTTTCGTGAAATATTGTAGTTTTTATACATTAGCATTCAATTGTCTTGGCCTTATATATATATTTTTTATATTCTTTCCAAATATGACATTTAATAATATAATACGCATCCTGATCTTGAGCAGATTCGACAGCTTTTGAAAGAGTTGGATGGTGAATTCCTAAAGGTAACATCTCATTTCTTGTCTTTCATGACCACATTTTATTGGAAAACCAATATCAATGGAGTAAATGTTCTCTAGTAAAGAGAGAGAGAAGGGGTTTATTTTATTCTAGTTTCCTCCATACGTATCTTGCTTTTAGACCATACCATTCCTTATATTTATAGTGACTAATACCGTCATCCACAAGAAATCTACAAAATGATGAATAATAACCTATACATTGTATTTATAAAAATCAAATCATTTCAGCCTCTATTTTTGTTGGACAATAACTAGTAAAAGGCAACTATTTCATGCGTGTGCTGGATAACGGGGTGTTCTGCTTGATGATGCCTACTGTTATCTGAGTAAGCAACATAGAGAATGTGTCATTCGAGAGTGAAGGTATATTGTAGGGTAGAAGCATGGCCTCATCATCAAATCAGAATGAGTGGTCTGATTGAACAAACTACTTAAATGACCGAATAATGTTTCCAAGTCATAACTAATTGATATAAACCATGCCGTCCTTCTTTGACATAGATGATGAATGTGCTACTCACTCTTAGTTCTCAACATGCCATTGCTTTCTTAGAAAACTTCATTGAAAAAATTACTAGGAATTTGAGTAAATCACATAGCCAAATCAATTAAGGAAGTGACATTACGAAATTTGAAGTAATCTAACAATTATAATTTCCTTAGTTATCCGTCCCAAATAAATTGAAAAAAGAAATACTGAATGGAATATATTGTGTTGCAGGTCATCTATTGTACTGAAGACATGATTATGCGTTCGCTTTGGGAGGCAATGCATACAACACAACCCAATGTAGAAGATGTCAAGGTATTAATGTTTTTAGCAGCTTATGGTATTACTTTCATCTAACATCTCTCTATCCACTCGTGAATTTGTGCTAACAAAGTGATAATAAATAGCTGGGAAAAAATGTGTTTAAGAGTAAGCTTATACATTGTGATTGCTGTATGGAATTTAATATCAAAGTTGTAGAGAATTCACACCTGTCACCTCTAATTTTGTGAATCTTGAACCTTACAGCAACATATATATAAGCTAATAAAGATGCTCCTAATGCACTTAGGCAGTTTCAGCAGTTCACAATATTTATCATTACTGAAGCAGTAAAGTGATACACAGTGGTTTTTCATTTAGTCATATAACAATCCATAACTTATGAATTATATTCAAATCTCTGCATTTTCAGTATTTTATGCCCTGCAGATAGCCAAGTCACTTCCTCGGATATGCTTCTTATCTGGTTTAAGTGGAGAGGAGATGATGATGTTCATAGATTCTTTCCCCGAAACTGGTAACAAAAACATGATCACATCCTGAATTATGCCCTTAGAATCTGTTGAAGATGAAGAAATCTTTCTTTCTTAATATTTCTGAGTCTTGGCAGATTTCACTACAGTTTGGAGTTTATGTTATGCAGGACTAAAACCAGCTGCATTTGCGGCACTTGTTCCGAACAGTGCTAATAAACCACTGGAGGAGTTGATAGATGAAATAATGGGAGACCATGAGATGTTGGTATGTATTTTGTTTCCAAAACCAATTCTTATCATTTTCAATGAGCTTATGATTATAGAAAAAGATCTTTTATGACTGCAGACTGGAGAACAGCTATGAAGAGATTGGAAAAGAGATCTGATCTGATTGAAACCAACAATTTTTTGCAGTATCAGGGCATCAAACTATGCATTATAAAATATAAATCCCAATCTACTGAGGATTTTAAGTATATGAAATACTGTCTTTTGTGACGCAAGTTAGCAACTGATTGTTCCTAACTGTTTAATTAGTACTTAATTGGATATTCTTTTGTTACTGCCTACTTGAAAACATGGAAGGAATCTCTTATTCTTTTGTTAATTTCACGTTCTAAAACTCGTAAAGAGGTGATGAAAGTTGAGACTCAAGGCAAAATCATTTTAGGCAATTTCTGGTTGATTTTCCGAACTACATAAATCAAGACACTTGACGAAGAGTTGAGTCTAATAGAAAAAGTTAGTTCCCTGCCATGTGGTAAATCAAAATTAAGAAATGCCCCACATTTAATAATTGAATTACCTTAATGTTAATCCAACTGTCCCCTAACCAATCTAATCTCTAGACATTCCTAAATCCCACTCCTTGCACACTTTCATCGACTAACATTCACATCACACAACCATAAAACATTTCTATTAAAAATTGGACAAGGATGAAATGGTTGAAAGGAAAGTGAGGAAAAAAAGTGAGAAAAGTTCACTTCTAAAAATAAAAATTCAAAACTTTCTTCTTTTTTTCTTCTATTTTCTCTTCAATTTAAACTTTTCTTTCCTTCCTTCCTTGTAAGGTTAGGAAAACATTGATCAAGCTAAACCATAATAACATTGAAGCCAATCAATTTACATTTACTAAGCCCCCTAACAAACAAGATTACAAAAGGCAGAAAGAAGTTCATTGACATAATTTTCGTTGTTCACTTCACGTTGTCCCCTAAAACTTATATATCATATACAAACACGTGCTGAATTAGTACATTCTAGAAATACACTACCTCCGTTCGTTTTTATTTATTTTTTAAGATTTTGTAGAAATCAAGAAATACAATCAATTTTCTTGATTTTAATAAAAAAGCTGTGAATTTTTCTATTTCACCTTTCTTTTTCTACTCCACAATAAGTATATGTGTAAATTAATTAAAAATAAAAAAGTAAAAATATAATTGATAAATAAATAATGAATGTAATTTTAAATTTTACAAACAACGGATAAATAAAAACAAAAAAATTTAAAAAATCTGACAATTTAAAAGTACCGGAACTAGTAATTAAATAAGGAAATAGGAATTCCTAGCAACACACTACCCAATACAATACAAGAACATGAAGGGAAATGACAGAAATACCAAAACACACACAAACCTGAAAGAGTGATAGGTGTTGCCCGTGGTGGGGTTCAGGGGAAGAATCCAACACTTCTGGAGCAATTAACACCATAATAGGGGTAGAAAGAAAAACAATACTTTAGAACAAGTCACCTTGGTCATTTTTTTTTAATAATTTCCTGCAATATATCTTATCAATGCAATCAAGAACACTGCCTTAAAAGATGAATACATAATAGATAAAACCTTACCTTCAATATCGGTCGAAGCAATTGTCTAAAGAGTGCGAGAAAGAAGAGAAAACATAAGAGAAGAAGGAAGATGCAGAAAACATGCTTTCTACCATGCGTGCATGTCTAAAGAAAAAATCATTATTCTCTTCATCTTCTTCCCTCTATTAGATTTTCTCTTCCCTCTTGAATAGAAATCCTGAACCATAAAGCAATGCAGAAGCGTGTTTTGATGAAAGTAGGATTGTGGAAGAATCAGAGAGCATGGCGATGTATTTATAGATGAATATAATGAATGTATTTATATATAGGTGGAACACCCGCAAAGTATTATGATAAGATCTTTATCATAATTTATCAAAAAATAACCTGAAAATTCAAGACGAAAGAAAGAAGCACACATGAAAAAACAAAGAACAACGCTAAGATAACAATTCTAATTTTTAAATTAATTTGTTTAAGAAATTGAAGTGTCGTAACAAAACGGCACCAAGATAACAATAGTAAAAGAATGTCACCTAGTAAGAATAAGATAGTGCCAGTGGCCTTCCTTAATTAATTCATGAATCATATCCAGACTGAATTCTAATTAACAACATATTGTTAGGATAATTTAATAACGTAAACGTGGTATTTATTTTGATAATAATGATGATTAGCGGATAAAAAGAAAATTGAAAAAATTGAATATTTTTCTTATGGCTCTATTATACATCATGTTAATATTGTAAAAAAAATAATTAATTTTTTGTCAAAATATTAGCATAAATGTAGATTGCACATCGTGAATCATTTTGTAAAATAATTAAATTAAATTTATTTGACAGTATATCATGCTCTCTCTCTCTCTCTCTATATATATAATAAATATGATTGTCATAATGTAATAAAAAATTATAACATATACAAGCAAAGTTTATAATTTAAACTTTAAAAGTAGCTCTTGTAAATGGAAAAGTCTTTCCCATTTAAACTTTTTTTACACTAAAATACTAATATAGCAATTCGAAGATTTAATTGCATTTAGTTTTGTAAATATTGAAAGACATAAAATAATCCTTTTTATGTCTGTATACAAGTGGATTGGGGTTAAAACCCTTTCGAGTGATGGATTGTTGGTTTGAAGATAAAGATTGATGAAGTTTGTGGGGGAAGCTTGGAGAGGTTTGAATGTTCAAGGTTGGGCCACCTATTTTCTTAAAGAAAAATTGAAGAATTTGTTGAAGATATGGAATAAAAAAGAGTTTGGCAGTCTACAACAAAAGCAAAAAGAATTTGAAGAGATGAGTGAGCTTGACAAGAAAAGGGAGAGACAGATTAAATGATGAAGAGGTGCATAGAAGGAAAGAATTACAAGAACTTTTTGGAGGGCTACCTTTTGTATTGAATCATTTGCAAAACAAAAGGCTAGGAGTAAGTGGCTCTTAGAGGGAGACCATAATTCTAAATTTTTTCATTCCATTGTCAATTGGAAAGGAAGAAAAAATTTGATTAGAGGGCTTTTCTTAGAGGAGGAATGGGTGGAGGATCCGTTGAAAGTAAAGAATGAAGCTAGTAGATTCTTCCACAATAGATTTAGTGAGGAGTGTTGGGATAGACCACTTCTTGATGGAGTACACTTTAACCAAATCACACAAATCGATAATGTTGGTTTGGTTGACAGGTTCGGGGAGGAGGAGGTAAAGGAGACAATATGGGAATGTGAAAGTGCTAAAAGTCCGGGTTCGGGTGGATTTAACTTTAAATTCATTAAGGCTTTTTGGCATGTCTTGAAGGATGACATCATTAGGTTTATGGAAGAATTTCATAGACTAGGGGTTTTTCAAGAGGCTCTAATTCATCATTCATAGCTCTAATCCCTAAGGTTGACGACCCACAAGGCCTTGGGGAGTTTAGACCTATCTCCCTAGTAGGATGTATGTACAAGATCGTGGTAAAAGTGTTAACTAGAGGCTTGAAGAAAATACTTAATGATGTTATTGATCAAAGGCAAAAGTGTCTTCTTGGGCAAGAGATTTATTCTACATAGTGCTTTGATGGCTAATGAGGTGGTGGATGAAGCTAGAAGGAAAAACAAAGTTGTTTGGTCTTCAAGGTGAATTATGAAAAAGACTCTGATTCAATGAATTAGGATTTCTTGTTTTACATGCTTTGAAGATTGGGTTTTAATGAAAAGTGGATTAGGTGGATAAGGAGTTGTTTCGAATCTTCTATGATGTCAATATTAGTGAATGGTAGCCCTTCAAGAGAGTTTGGGATGCAAAGGAGATTCAGACAAGGTGACTCATTGGCACTATTTCTTTTTACAATTATGGCGGAAGGTCTTAGTGGTCTTATGAGGGAGACGGTCGCAAAAAAGCTTTGTTCTAGTTGTTAGGTGGGGAAAGAGGAGGAGGGGATCAATTTTCTACAATATGCAAATGATACTATTTTCTTAAGAAAAACATCTATGGAAAATTTCTTGGTTATAAAAAGCATAATGAGATGCTTTGAATTGGTTTCGGGACTCAAAGTGGACTTCCATAAGAGCAATTTTGGAGCCATTGGAGTGGAGGAGAGGATGGGATTGAGATTTGCTCAAATCTTGAATTGTAGATTACTATCTCTACCATTCACTTATGTAAGGGTACCTATTGGGACAAACCCTAGAAGATTGGAGACTGATAATCAACAAATTCAAAAAGAAGCTAGCCTCTTGGAAACATAAAGTCCTCTCTTTTGTAGGAAGGTTGTGCTTACTCAATTTGGTATTGACTTCATTACCCTTGTTCTTTTTTTCATTTTTGAAATTTCCAAAGGTGGTGTTACATAAGTTAGTTTGCTTAAAAAAAAAAACTTTCTTTGGGGAGGGGTGGAATGGGAGAAAAAAATTAAAAATGAGTTTCTTGGGATAAAGTGTGTTGTCGTAAGAGTGAGGGAGGGCTAGGGGTTAAACATATTGTCATATTCAACTTAGCTTTATTGGGAAAATGCAAATGAAATTTATTCCATAATCAAGATTCATTATGGGGAAGGGTGGTGTTATCAAAATATGGGGATTGGAGAGGGTTGTTAAGTGATGTGAGTGACAAGTTGGAATCCATATGGAGGAGAGATCTAAAAAAATTGTGTGGGGGTTGAGTGATTTAAGATGGTTTGATAAAGGAGTAGAATGGAAGGTGGGAAAAGGGGATAAAATAAAATTTTGGTGTGATGCATGCGGGAAGAACAAAACTTTGCCAATTTATATCCCAGACTTTTCCTCATTTCATTGCGAAAATTTGACGAAATTGACAATATGGGGAGGAGGGACGTGGAGGTGGGAATTTAGTTGGTGTAGGAATTGTTTTGCCTGGGAAAAGGACTTGCTAAGAGAGTTTCAACAACTTGTGTCAAGTATGGTCATTGATAGGGAACGGTTGGATGGGTCTTATTCAGTAAAGACGACATATAATCTCATTATTGGGAATGACGGGAACCAACAGACAAACAAAATTTTTGGTGCTAGATGGAAGTTAAATATTCCTCCAAAAGTGATCTTTTTTTTTTTTTTGGAGATTGTTCTTGAACAGGCTGGCCACTTTGGACAACTTAAAAAGAAAAATGTGAGCGTAGCCGCGAATAATTGGTTATGCCCGAAATGCAGTTTGGAGGAGACAACAGCTCACATTCTTTTCTCTTGCAAATTGGCGGATTCAGTTTTGGAAAGTGGTATATTCATGTGGAAGGCTCTGTACTGCCTACCATTATCAGCCTAGGAGAACTTTTGGCAAAAACTTGGGTCTGCAACTTCTGAATGGAACACAATCTGGTGTGAGGTGGTCTGACACATTTGGAATTTGTGTGATGCTATTATTTTTGGAGGTGCAGTTTATGATTTGGAAAAATTGTTGGACCAGATTCTTTTCACTAGTTGGTCATGGTTGAAAAATAGTTCCAAAACATTTCAGTTCTCATTTGCAGAGTGGTCTATGAATACGGCTGCCTGCTTATACAGATCTTAAACATGGTATGGAGGCTTGGAATAATGAAAATTCAAAGGGAGGGATAGGAGGAGTGGTGGCCAACAACTTGGGAGAGGAGGAGGATTCAAACGTATATGTTCATCTGAACATGCAAATAACGATTAAAGTTGGATTTATGATGGAATGGTTGGCGAGACATAAATGTAATTTGTTGAATTATATGGAGGTTAGTGGGGTTTTAATTTTTATTCTGATATGTTGATTTGTTGGGTATAACTTATACATACTAACTAATACAATACATACTTATTTTGCCGATAAAAAAATGATACAATAATATTTTTCATAAATATTTAAAGAACATGTTTTATTTGATTTAAAAAATGTATGTTATAAGGTAAACATTTAAAGAAACAAATTGACGTAAAAGAAAATCACAAGACACTAGATAAATTTTATTATTGATTTACATATCTCATTATAAGAAAGTATTTGATTACCACGTAATAATTTTATTTTTTGTGCGTCAAATTAAGAAATTATCTGAATATATTAGCAATAGATTGAAATATAACAACAAAAAAAGCTACAACAAATCCCTCTTTTCTCAACAGAAAACTCAATTGCCTATTTTTATTTGATTAAAATATGAAAAATACTATTCATTCATCTACTTTCTCTCTTTTCCTTTTTATCACTTCACCAATCAGATTCATTACATTTTCACCCCAATCCATCCCATTTTAAGGTGCACGAAAATAATATAACTTTTAAAAATATAAGCGGTAAACTTGCAAAGTTAACATGAAAAATGAAATCTCACACTAACACTTGTACACCATCACAGTAACTCAATAAGCGGTACCTTTAGTAACAAGTGTGTTTGACAGTATAACTCAGACTTACTAATTCAACTAGATACAGTATTTGAGGGAACATATTGATTTCTGAAGTGTAAATATGCCAAGCCAAATGATGGAAGACCAAATTCTAGGACATTTAACATGGTGTCCTATAAAAATGAAAACTGCCAAAATTTCCTGAAACAAGCTATCGTGACAACACCAAGCACAGCTGCTCAGCAGCACTAAGAAATGATTTTGTAAAATTGCATTAAATTGACGCATCTACATAATTCCTGTTACAAAGACACAGCCCCACTACAATATACAACGGCCAAGAGAGCAAAGCATGAGGTGAAATAATTGCGAGGACAATAACTGGACAGCAACTAATCCTCCAATGCTCAGCAACGCCACAATTCCGTAGTTTGAAGGTGTTAATAGCTTGATTGATTATTATACATATTCTCATCTAAACCCGCCCGTATTGAAAATTATATGACCGCGACGTGCTGTATGCCACAGCATCAATGGGAATAATGTCTTCAAAATCTGACTTTAGCAAGGAATTTTTTCTCTTTACCTTTACAGAGGTTCAAGAGATCCACTTTTCAATCTTTCCATCCGCGCTTGAAGCCCGGACAATGCTTTCTCATCCATAGGAAGTACGCCACCGTGCATTGTATTCTCAGTACCAACATGCTCTGATGCATGAGGAATCTGACTAGGAGGAGGAAGTCCTTGATTGAAGTTGTCATTTGCACTTGTTAAGTGCCTACCACCAGATTCTGTACTCCCAGCAGCAGCTGCTAATTGCATGCTCTTCATCCTCTCTCTGATGGCATCCAATGTTCCACTGGTTACTGCAGTTCATATGCAACTTCTCCACGTCAACATTCTTTCTTTTAAACTTAAAAATAGGTTCAAAACAAATAGAATTATGTTACCATACCTCCTGTCATAAATCTATCATTTCTTTGGTCACCTAATGTATAGTCAGAATTTAATGCTCTAGAAGTAATGGCATTCACAGCCCTATTCTCCTCATTGTATGATGAAGGGGGTAAATTAAAATTTGTTGGCTCAGGTTTCACATTTAATTTAGCATCACCCAATGGATTTGCGTTTACAGGTGAGAGAGGTGCAAAATCAGGGGAAGATATATTTAAAGATGCCGGTGGAGGGGTTGGCATCGGTAAACTCGAAGGAGTTCTTCCAGCTGCAGCATTCTTCTCCATCTGCCAAAATGTTAAAATCAATTGCCAATGGTCAAATACTCAATTCTACTACTCCCAATCGCCGGTAGAAATACAAAATGCAAGTTCAATTAAGAACATGTGGTAATACAAGTAAATTAACTCAACCTGAGCAAGACCATCTCTAATGTAGGTGCGAAATGCCTCACTAGCATTTTGAAGCTGAGCAAATATGTCAACCTAAGATAAAGCACTAGAACCTTGATCAATTGAGCAAAAATGATATAGGCTTAAGGTTTTAAAATCATAACATTACATCTTATCCAAATATTAACATGAAACTTGAAATGGGTGTGTTTGTGTTTGGTACTGTGGAAGAAAATCAAGGAGAGAAATTTTGAAAATAAAGGATAAGTGGAAGTTAAAATTTTGATTTCTGTTTCTAGTAGTCAAATTTTCTCTCCCTTTTCCTTCCACTTTCTTACCAACCAAACAAGAAAATGCATAGCAATGTGTTTCCTTTCTTCTTTATTTTCTTTTCCCCCAATCAAATATACCATTAATTCTTACCTTTGGGTACAATTGGGTAATCCGATATAGTTCATATAGACCAATTGTGCAAGTTTGCTTCTCTCCAATCTTCTTAAATATAGCAGCAAGCTCTTGCTGCAATTTAATTTTAAGGATAGGAACAGAGTCAAGGGTAAATAGCCTTTGAATTTGCAGTAAAATAGAATATTAGGGCAAAATAACACAAATAAAAACATAATATAAATTAGAAATATTGAGATATATCAATTGCTATTAGGATCGCAAATTAAATTATAGGATCGTAAGATCCTGAGTTTAGCCACTTCTGTGCTGACTGCTCGTGGGATCATTGGTGAGTGAGATTAGCATATAGTTAATGGGATCATCTGCAACCCAAAGTTCACTCTACTGATGCCAACTGCAACAAACCCACCTCCAGCCTGCGCCCCACCAACTGCGCATCTCTTTTTCAGCTCAACGAAGTGCAAACTGCAAACAACTGGCTCTACTTATGTTTTTTGAAAATATTATGAAGTTAAGTTGAGTAGTGTGTTTTCTAAATACTGTATTTGGATCTTATGACTTATTGTGATTTGATTTTTCAATTTAAGTTTGTTTAATGTTTTGAATTAGAGGTCATTTTCTTTCTTGTGTCGTTTTCTTACGCATGTGTGTATATAATTTTGAATTTTAGGTAGGATCTTACGATCTAAGTCACGATCCTATGTAGAATCTTGAGTTTAACAACAATGGATATATCAGTAGTACCCACCAAAATACTGAGAAATAAAGCATAATGATACCTTTAATTGGGCATCAGCCGAATGGGTGCCCGAGGCTGAATTATTGGTTGCTGAATCACCCCAATGGTTTTGTCCCCCAGGTCCAGATGCAGTCAACATTCTTGCAGCAGCCAAAGTCTAAAATACAAAAGTGAGAATAAATACAGTATAAATAAGTCTACTAGTACCTTAAAATAAATTAATTTGTTTCTATTTATACCTCAAGATTAAGTTCAATGTAGGCAAGGATGATGGGTTGAGGTTTAGCAT
Organism: Glycine max; assembly: GCF_000004515.6. Lineage (NCBI taxonomy): Eukaryota > Viridiplantae > Streptophyta > Magnoliopsida > Fabales > Fabaceae > Glycine > Glycine max. The sequence continues at coordinate 43,970,016 of NC_038246.2, forward strand.
CGATAGGAACCATTGAAAGATGACCCTTTATTGCTGCACCACGAAGCTTGACAAGTTCATGCAGAACAGTTTTTACCATTCGTAAAGGTTTGTCATCAGCACCAGCCCTATACAACATTAGAAAATAAAAAGTGGTTCTAGTTTTATTTTATAAGGAAAAAAAAAAAAGAAGCAGTAACTCTATCCAACAAAGTTATATACCTTCTCCTAATTTCCTCCATTCCCAAGTCTTGCAGGTACAAATGGATGCTTTGAAGTATGCGATCAAGGTCAACATCATAGATAGTGCTCTGAAGAACCTGCAGCACAAACAAATACATGTTAATACTGAACAAAATTTTAATGAATAAAACATATCAAGAGAGAATTTGGCAATTCTAACTCTGCTTCTTGACAAAGAAAAATAGTTAACAATGGATTCGTAAATTGAATATCTAATAGATATCAGTTATATATTCAGGCCCATTATATAATCATCCACTAACCAAAAATAATATAATTCATCAAATCCATTAAATATTTTAGCAACTGTGCAAACGGTGAGCAAATATGAAAATGCGTGCAAGCCATGAACAGTGGCCTTGAATTTGAGAATGGGATTCAATCAAAAAGGGAGAGGGGAGTGGGATGAGTAATAAGAGAGCAATTTGTTGCATTGATTGTGAACTGAACAATCATCCCTTCAATAAGCATAAATAATACAGAAAATGACCAAAAGGCCACCCATACATAAACACAATTAGATACATAAATTTTAGAGTCCAGCACAAAAAATCAATTACCCCTGTGATCCAGCAACTATTGGTTTATGGGCTATATTACATCCGGTCCAATAATATTTTAAAAAAAAATAGTTAAGTTTATCTTTATCTTAAATCCCTCTAGATTTTACTAATGGCTGCACAAGTTAACTTTGTAAGCTTAATAAGGCATTTCACAACTAGATCAGAGAACTTCTGATTTCTTGAAGCAAGTGTTTATGGGATATATTACATCCAGTCCAATAATATTTTAAAAAATAAAATAGTTAATTTTATCTTTATCTTATATCTTTGAAGATTTTACTGATGGCTGCACAAGTTACCTTTGTAAGCTTGATAAGGCATTTCACAACTAGATCAGAGAACTTCTGATTTCTGGAAGCAAGGGACTCATTTGATGCTGGTGAAGGCCACCTGGATGAATCTAGTGGCCGTAAAAGATTGATCAAGACAACAAAGGATGAAGTCCTATCTGCATTATCCTGTATTGACAAACACTAGTTACTAAAATAGCTGCACCGGAATGTTCTTCAGCATATAAACTGACATCTGCTGAATGCCTGAAGGAGGGGGAGAGAGACACAGACAGAGTTCCTAACCAGAATCTTAAGCATCAATACATTTAAAGCTTTCAACAATTGGCTTCCATCATCCATATGAGGAACCCTATCATCCAAGAGCCACAGAAGAAGCTCAGTAATGAGACTGTCAAGTGTGCTCTCCTTTACAGCATGCGCTAATCTTTTATTCTGAAAAGTCTGTAAAGACCAAAAAATTAGCAATTAGAAAGACATCAGATGATACCAAAATGGCCCGCAGAAAAAAAGGAAATTTACCTGCATGAGAGTGTTCAGCACATATTTACAAGATCGTGATGAGGCACCACCAGTCAAACTGAAGTCAAAAGTTCTTGCGACCTATTCAAAATAACGGGAGAAAAATTAACACTAGGAGATATTTCTCCAAATAAGGGAAGCAATTTAGAAAACCATCTCACCTTATTAGCAAGGCATGAAACTAGCCTATCTGCATCTTTCACAAGTTCATCCATAGCACTTCCTTCAGGATCACTAGTGGCCTGAGCTAACTCATGACAAATAACTTTCATTCCATCAACAGACTGCACCCAAAAAAATTAATTTTGAACATCAGAGTTCAACCTCCATTTTTGAAAACCAAAAAGAGAATAGGGGGAAAATCTCAAGAGATATATCTATATACAAATCAGGAAAATTGTTGCTAAGTTTTAACTATCAGTCATTCTATTCACCTGCTCAGGAGAACCAAAAGAAATAATATCGAGTGCTTCATTCCAATCTGTGGGGCCACTAGCAACAGTCATGGGACGGGGCATCAACTGTCTATCAATGTTACTATCAGGTTGACCATAATTTTTCCTGGTATGAACAAGCGTAATAAGGAAGAATAAAAGAATAGGAACTATGCAATTTAGGAAGATAAATTCCGTTTAATCAGGGCCCAAAATGAATGAATTTCACAATAAAACTTTATCCATACCTCAATATTGGACCAGCAAGAGATCTAGTCATTTCTCCACTTTGTTCTGCGACATCAGACCTGGTAATGGAAGCAATAACATAATAACATATTCACTGTTATCTATATTAAATTTTTTATATTTGATAATCTACACAAAAAACAAACTCTTCACCTAAGCAAAAGGATTTGGACAAAACTTATGTACAATTCATTAGGGAATAACGCACAAAAAAGATTGGTATTGTAGGTTGGCACTAATGACCAATGTGTAACTCCAATTTTGATTAAGGAATAGTACTAAAACACCTAAAGAACTGCACCCAAGTATTATCTAGGGATTTTGGAGGTTCAACCTCCAGCCTTAATGACATCCCAATATATGGCCATCAAAACAAGAGAAATTATAGAGGGAAAAAAGAGAAGGAACAAAAAAAATATTTTCAACTTAAGTGCAACAAGTCACTCAAGTGACAGAGTCGTCAAGGGATTACTAATTAAACATCATAAACCACAAATTGAACAATTTATTATATGCGCTTAATTCTCCAAATTCACATATCCAGACATCTACTAACTGGCTCAGTCTTTTTTTCAAAAATTACTTTCTTTAACTCTATTTTCATTACCAATAAAAAAATTCCATACTATAATTCTTAAATCTCAACAATCACAGCACAGCCTTCCCACAAAACCATTTATGCACACATCAAGTAGGACTTACATCCTTATTTAAAAGATAAAATTAGCAAATATGTTAACAGTAAACAAATGCCAAAAAAAGGGACTCAGTCATGTTTGTTTTCATTTTATAGATGATGACCAGGATCAAAAGATCAGAGCACAAATTAGAAGGAAATTTTTAATGCATTAACTGCAAAGCATAAAATACAGAACAAATTGGAAAGAAAAGACACACCCATTTTCCCTGACTGAGCGCCTTGAAATGGCCCTTGCTTCACCAGGCTTTCCTTCCTTCTTCTTTTCCATCTCCCGAACCTAGTAAATTACACAACCAACATCTCAAGAATTCAGTATAGCAAAAGGAGAAATAAACAAGTATTTTTTTTTTTGGTCAGCAAAGATAAATATGTATATATAAATGGGATGAATCCAAGTACCAGAGGTACCATGATTACATTAAGATCCAGTGAAATGGTTCCCAAAGTCAGGCTAAACAGCAGTCTCAATGGGAACCAAACTGGAAAGCAGATTTATATAGCTAACAGTAAACTATGACTTCTACCCTTGTCTGAGAACAAAAGCATCTCCAAGGTTAGGTGACCACTGATTGTAATGGACTACAAAATCTTTCTCAAAGTTTCTGAGCCGTGTCCAAAGTAAGAATAAAGCATCGTCCATCAGTTTGTTGCCATTGAAAGTGCCATTTGAGAATATAAAAAACAAGTATGTACTGACCTTCCACTTAAATCTATCATCTAACATGCTCTTTTGAGCATCAGTTAGCTTCCCAACATATCTCCATATGTCCTCACCTGCATAGCAAGTTTATAGAAGGAAAATAACTATGCCAGGCCAAGAGGTATGAAGAAAAGTAAACAAAATTTAGCACATAAATTCCTCAAGTGGTCCACTTCATCCATAGAAAAGGGCATTGAACTCTTGCAATTTACACAATAATGCAAAAACAACTCAATTCAACAAAATAACACATGTACTTTTTTTTTAACAAGTTTCCTTTTCAAAGATATATATCACTATGCACAAGTATTCTTCAAGCACATTGGAAAACAGAAAGATGGAGTTCTACAGTGTATGGCATACCTAGAATCTTATAACCAGTAGCTAGTGTATTTAATGCAGCTTTCCTAGTTTCACCATCCCGTTCTGCAGTCAAACTTGCAACAATTTGCAATGACTTTAGCTGCCCACTAATCTGTCCACATAATGCCAGGAGTAACTATGCAAGGAAAATACTGAATAGGAAAAAGAAATCATTAAAAAGCATGAGTAACAATACCTCTGCACCATGATGATCAATAATAAATCCAACAAGATCAGCACATTCAATTCGAGTTCGGTTATTCTTTGAGCGCAAACCCTCTAATATATAAGGGAAACATTTACACGCAGAGTATATGGCAACAAATTGTTTTGTCAGCTCCCGCATTTTTTCTCGTACTTTCTCAATGTTATGCCCTAACTGCAACATTAAAATAAGAAATGAATTGTGACTTCCTCGTCTTCAACACCCAAGGAAGTACACTAGTCAAACCTAGAACCTATGTAAACCAAAAATTTGGTGAAATCAACCATACCATCAGAAAGATTCACTGGAATAACAACATCCTCAGGTACCACAAATATTAAAGTTGCTAATACAAACCTTCTCTACTAAGCATGGAAGAAACACTGCCCCTTCAGATTCGGTCAAAGAGTACCCCTCGTCCTTCAAAGTGTCAAGCAGTTCCGGAAGAAATTCCAGCACCTAAGAAAAGATAAGACTCTATCGATTAAGTATACTCCTATAAATTAAATTGAATAAAGTTAAGACTAACAGCATACATCTCCATGACAAGGAAGGAAAGGAAAAGAAGAAAACTGAAATCACAACAAAAACAAAAATAAATTGAACCTTCAATAGACATGTTGTGTTTGATTTGCAGAACTGCAACACAAACCACCTCAGAAGAATGTCCAAAACTTCTATAACTTCCTTAGCAATGGATGGGAGTGCCTGAAATGTGCAATAGTAGGTTGTATAAGTTCTAGTGCACTCAACACTTCAAAAGGATGTAATTCAGAAGGTTAAAAGAACAACACCTTCTGCAGCATTTCAAGTCCATCAACTTGCTTCTTAAAATCTGCACTTAAGAGTCTCCTATGTAAATCTTCTCTGAAATACTTCATCATATCATTCTGCAAATTGCAGGCACATTTATTATAATTCGATAGTTATAGATAGTTCAAGTTATGCATGATTGTTCCTCAACAAACAGTCCCACCTCAAGATCTTGAATTTGCTCAATACGTGGGTCCTCAAACTTAAACCTTCGAACCACCATTCTCTCTCGATCTTCCTGCTTGCAAGACAATCCAGATGACAGTCCAACCAAATATTTATAAGATTTTAAACAACATTTGGTATACTCCAGTTCAGCCAACAATACCTTGTTTGAATCCTTGATATTTAACAAGGCTTGAGACTGGACCGCTATATCTTGAACAGATATTGATTCAGACTTGGCACCTTTTGTTGCCACAACTCTCTTTTGAGATGATGAAACAAATAGTTAGAAATCAAAACAAATCTAAAAGTACTTAACCAAAGAAAAATCAACTTACAGAAGATACAGCTCTATTTCCATGTTTTGAAACACCATTGGCAGTTGATTTCCCAGCCTTTGCTTTTGATATTGCACCCACTGAAACTGCTCTACCTGACTCAAATGACTCTAAAGACCAAAAAAAGGAGGAGTTAAGAGAAGATATCCACACAAATTCACCAACATTCGCAAAGAAGAATGAACCAAAGAACGTGCCTTGAAAAGCTCCATATGGTTTCAACTTCTCAACAATTAGTGTCAGTGCTGGTCCATGAATGTCTTTAACCATCTTTTCGATCTAAAAATAAGTAAACAATTCCAAGATGCTTGATATTACAAGAATATTAAGGAAACAAGGGAACAAAGCAGCATTTTTCTTATACACATACCATTTCATGTCCACTAACTCTCAGTATCTCATTAATACAAGCCTCTGATGCCTTGCGAACATCGGAAGATTTATCCTAAGAAGTCATCATACATTTTGTTCCAAGAATATTGAGCATTAGAACTAATTCGATAAATGGTATAAAAAATGAAAAAGCAGAATGCAGAGTAACCAGATCATACTGTCATTGCAGAAGAGGCAGGCTTCAGCAGTTGTGCAGCTTCAGCAAAACTACTTAACCCAGAAAGTTGCCTCGATAACCAATCAAAAAGATCTTTACGCCCTTCCGCACCAAGTTTAGAGTCCATCAAAGCAATTGCAATATACGGAACCTACAGTAAAACCATGCTCAGGACACAGATACCAAGACAAAACAATGAAAGAACACAGGATCAGCACAGAACACAGACCATTTTATCCAGATGGACAGCAGCCAGCCAAGCATCTAAGGTATTCAGTACACATTCTCTCATGTGCTTCTTGTTGTCACCAAGACATTTCAATATATCAGACAGAATACCCTGCAACAAACCATTTCAAGAAATGTTCAAACAGAAAACAGCAAAATAGTACCAAATGGGGAAAAAAAATACAAAAACAGAACAGAATCCACTTACCTTGCTTGCCTTCTCTACAGCTTGACCCATTGCTGATGCAACATTGCCAATTGCTGTCAAGGAAGCCATGACAATGTTTTTGTTGCTATCAAGGAGTCGTCCCCTAAGAGCCCCAAACAACTCACCTGGAAATAAAACAGTTAGGAACAATTAACAAAGACTGACAAATTTGCAATAAACAAAATAATCAACTAGAAATCTAGAATAATTACTAAAAGATAGCATTCAACTTATCCATTTGGGGAGGAAGTTGATGAAAGGGGAGAGTAGAGAGAGAGAGAGAGCATAAGGTTCAAAAATTTTAAAAAAATGCTAATGGAGTACCAGTTCCAGTTGCTTGAATGCGCTTATTAGCCTCTTCCAATATTTTGTTTACAGCATCAACAGACTCCATACGAACCTATAATAAGTAATGCACGGCAACATTAGAAGCAATAGCACAATAATATACTTCCTCAAATACTGAAAGCTCAAAGCAACATTAAATACAAATTGCTAGCTCTTATCAACCAAACCTTCCAATCAGGGCTTTCCAAGCTCTTCAGGAGAGTTGGTGAGATCTTTCCACTGATGTCTTCCCGAGGCAAGCTATCCAGTCCACCAGCAACAACAGTTGAAGATGAGTCTTTTGCCCTGACAGTTCTCTTGGTAACTGCAGAAGCTCCCTGAAGCAGAGGAAAACAAAATAAAATAAAATGATGGCATTAGGAAATCATGATACTACATAGAACCAATGTTTTAAATCTCTGATAGCAAAGCGTAGCCGCTGGCTCAAAAAACACAATAGCGAGATTGCATATAGCGGGACAGCTGCTATTTTGAAATTTTTATAGTTTATATAATGTATACTATATACATATAAATTCTCAAAAATAATAAAAAATTACTAAAAACTAATGACATTCATAATTAACAAAAAAAAGTCTAGACATCTTATACAAAACAAACAAGTAAATACCAACAAACATTAAATACAAGCTTCCTAGATAGGAATTATATATCATCAACCATCATTTTTTAAATCAAAGCCTTCTTTATCATTTTCACTATAATTACATCTACAAATATCATTTTAGGAAATTAAAATCCCACAAATAGCCCTCCGATATCTCTATTCAGAGGGATTTTTTGGAATCAACGCATAGCACCCACTACAGACACTATTCAGCCCCCCGCTATTTGGTCCACTATGGACACTACACTAAACTGCTCCATTACAGCAGCCCCCGTAGCGGGCAGGGGTCACTCTGCTCTGCTACACTGCTATAGCATGCTATTTAAAACCCTGCATAGAACAAACCTCATCAAACATAACATACCTCAAATGGATTCTTCTCATACTCTGTATCCAGGGCACTGAGCAGTGCAGGCTTTACATCAGTAAGAAACCCTTTAATGTCTGCAAGGAGAAAAACCTTAGAGCCTTGAAAACAAAATTGAGAGAAATCAAAATTTGAAAGTTAACGCAAAGTGACCTGGACCAACAAATCTATGCAGAACACCCAAGAACTTAATTGATGCATTTCTAGTCGCAGCATTACTTGACTGCAGCCCAATTTCTTTAAGAAAATCAATTAAATCCTGCAAAATAGGATTTACATTAAACCATAGAAACTTCCAATAACTTCATACCCCATTGCCCAGAAGCTCTTCGCTATGCGAAGGTATGGGGGAGGGATGTTGTACGCAGCCTTACCCTTGCATATGCAAAGAGGCTGTTTCCGGATTCGAACCCATGACCAACAAGTCACCAAGGCACAACTTTACCGCTGCACCAGGGCTCGCCCTCAAACCATAGAAACTTCCAATAACAAATAAAATATCTAATATTTTTGTAAATTCAGATAATGCACCTTAAGCTTTATATGTGAGACACCAAAATCTTCAACAGCAGAAACCATCCACAAAATTCCCTCACTAAGAACCTTGGGATTCTTATGCTCCTTCATGATCTTGTAAAGCTACAGTAAAATTCACGGTTTTCAAACATTATTTGATAATACATAAAGATAAACAAAAATAATATGATATACGGCCAAAAGATACAACCTGCATTTTATATGAATTCCAACATATGTATTAACCTAAATAACAGGAATTAATTAAAAAAGTTAAACACTTACGCTAAGCCTGTTTTAGAAGTTTTATTCAGCCAAGCCCAATTACTATTTTGGCTATGCTACAATCACAAACATAGAATATCCAAAAACAATTTACCGCTATATTATTTTTTACCCTGCTGAACTTTTTGTCAAGTTTCATAAAAAGAAACTTTTTCTCTTACTAAAATTTGGTAAGAAATTATGAGACTACAATGAAATATACAATTTTACCTGATTATCTAAATAGTCAAAAACTTATTAAAGAAAAATGTATATGCTACAATATGTTTCTCGTCAAAGCCGCACAGATTTGAGGCAAGTTCCCACCTCATAATCTTCAGATAATTAGCAATGGATAATCAAAAACAGTGCAAAACAATGGCATTGAACTGCGGAAAGGCAATTCAATTGTTTAAAACAGTGACAACACAAAATGAGTAGCTAAATAATCATAATTTTACTATATGGCTCTTCCAACAAAAATAAAATATCAAGCATGTCCTTTCCAGGGCATACATTTTTACGATTCACAGCACAAGCTAGGATGCACTTAGGCGGTTATCCCTAACAATTAGAAGATATGATTATAAAGCACAACCATGCTTACTCTTTCAAAAATGAATCCTGGACCAACTGCTTCAGACAAGGTACTCAGACATTTCATAGCATGTGCACGTGTCTTAATATCTGCTACACGTTCACTTAGTCCTACCAATGAAAAACAAGATACAAATCGGACTAGTCATTCATAAAGTAAACATATCACTGACACCAAAAAAATAGTAAACATATCACAGATTCCATTTTACTATAGTGCTTATTATTGGCAATAGCTAAATTACCCACCCGAAAGGCAAAGTACTACACACTTCTTTGGAAATTTAGTTGCAGTTGAACTTATATGAGTGATAACTTCAATAACCTGCTGCTGAACCTGCACAAGGAAATTACAACCATTAGGTCCCATTTATAATATCCTTCCTACATTTGACTACAAATCATTAAAATAAATCATTTTAAAACTCAAAAGAAAATATTTTTGAACCTGAACATTTTTCTCGCCCCATCCAGGTAAAGTGCAGACTAAACGAATCAAAATTTCTACTGATTGGTCAAGGTCCTGTAAGCCTTCTACTTGCTGTTTCAGTGAAGAAATGGCTGCAAAAATCTAACTTCAGCAACCTTAATTGTCAAGCATGTCCAAAAGACACCACAGGAAAATCAGAAATTAAACAGACTACATCTCATCATCCGTGAATATGGCAGGACCAATTTCAATTTACCGAGAAGACAACCCAAAAAAACAACAATTATAATTTACACCAAAATATAAAAATTCAATTTACAATACAAGGAAAAATAAGCTTGAAATACATATAAACAAATGCAACAGCATTCTCTAGTATCCAACTTGGAAAACAAGTTCCTTAACCTAAAAGTTTCTCTTGCAAAAGTACAAAACCATTAGCATACTTTTTATTAGCTGTTTAGTTCTATGCTCCAAAAACAAAAGATAAACCAATTCATCAAGTCCAACTCATCAAAAGACCTGAGAAATACCTACAAGATCGGCCAAGCTATCATCAAAAAAGCATAAACAAACAAAAAATGGACTTGGGCATGTAGACTACCTATCCACCTCATTTACCTACATGCTCCCCCCAAATGTAAATTAAAAAAGTCACAACAGACAGGAGACTACCAACCTTCTAGACGCTCCTTCCACACAGCACTTTTTAATAGAGTGATAGTATCCGACTCTATAAGAGAACCTATTCGGCTTTCAATCTCTTCAAGACTCATCTCAGTAGGCTGCATAATGTTAGATACACAACAATTGTATCATAAGTTATTACAGAAACTGTGTCAGAAGATTCAGATCAGGGAGAAGACAAACAGATGTCAATTTACCTCAACATCCTCAGGTGGTTCAACTGATTTTAAAGCCTTCACCTGTGGAACTCCATCTGTTTTTTTGTTTGTCCCCAACTTTACAACCCCCACTTTCTTAACAGCAGGCTTGAATGTGCAAATTATTGAACATATCAACTCGCATGCATAAAAAATAATGCCGTATGTTAATTTTACAAGCACGAAGATGCAATCTTACAACTGACTGAACAGGTCTCTTTCCACTAAGCATGCCTGCTGCCGACCTTTTGACAAGTACACTTTCAGAGGTCTGTATGCAAATCAAATGAAAAGTAAATGTCAGTCTCCAACATATACTTTCAACTTGGAAAGGAAGACCAAAGAAAGAAAGGGAAACTTGGCAGAGCAGAACTTCCAAACTTCATTTTTTTTTATCAGCAAAAATACTAATATATTAGATATAACCAGCAGTACAAGAGGTACTGTTCAAAATACACATCAGCACCAAGATATGAGAAATATGGTATCCAAACTATATATAGACCAACAAAAATAACCAATCAACTCTAAGTGCAACACATAAAAGAAATGAAACTGAAGATTAGTCAAACTAAACTAAAGAAAAGAAAATTAAACCCACCTCTGCAGAAGATGCACTTACGCGTGTATTTTGCACAGAAGCTGGAACATCATTATCAAGTGTCAGCATAAAAGAATCAAATTTACACATTTAAAATTAATAAAATCACAATTTAGAGAGCCAATCAAACTAGGAACGTGGAAACATAAGCAAGATATGGGGAAATTCAAACAGTGTAACTGACAATTTGAGTGTTGCCCAGCATATTTATAGAAATTTAATGTCTGGTTGAGGCATAATTCAAAAGGCAATGATCAGCATGCTAGTAGGAATTTATTATCTGATTATCATGATCACTTTTAATGGGTCGTATCCAAATCAATGGAATTTTTTTACCAATAATTATTATAATCAATGGTCAATCTGATCCAATTTTAAATAGGTTGGTGCCAAAATAGAGAAACAGCATATGTTCAAAGATATTAGCACATACACTAGTAAATCCAACTTTGAAAAGCATATAAGGTTGTTAACATTTAAGAAGGCAGGTGAAGTTCAATCCAACTGCAAAACTCAACCGCCTAATTTGAGAAAGGGATCAGCCACGTGCATCACAGATTGAAATAGTTAAAGATGTTCACAGACATGGGCACATACACTAGTAAACCTAAATCTGAAAAGCATATAAGGTTGTAAAAGGTTTCAGAATTGAAAAAGAGAGAAAAGCTTAAACTTCAGAAATGGAGTTTTTGATATTAACTAACCCAACTGAAAAGTAGTTACACCTCTAGTATGTATATTAGAGCAGGGACAGCTGTTTACAACTTTGTTCTAAATTGCATTCTCCTCTTCACATCTAATAACATTTTTGTTTCTATTAAAAAAGAATGCAAACCTGCAGAAGAAGCACCAGGCACAGCATCTTCAGAACCTGAAATCATTTCCGAAAGCTTCTTTCTTCTAACATCATCAAGTTTCTCCAACGATCTCTCCAGAGGTCTCATGCCAACTGACTATAACAGAGTGAACAATATGATGCTCAAAACCTCAACAGCAAAAGCACATTCACAAGCACGCAAGCAGATGTAGTTGTGATGAGTTTTACCTTAGCTATTCCTGCCAATGCTGAAAAGGCAGCATCCCTGACTTCGGGAGTACCGTCATTTAGGCACTGCAATATCCAAATTTTAGCATTTTCAAAAGGTGAATAAACAAGCACAAATCAAACATCTACAGTATACTTTTTAAAAAAACACAATTGAAATAAATTGTATCCTATAATAAACTACAGCTCAGAATTTGAAGACTATACATGAGACAAATAAACACGACATTAACCAAACAGATTATTACATCAAGTTCAGAGTGGTCCTATTACACCAAGGAAAGAAGGGGATCAAAGTGATATTTAAATAAAAAGAGCTAAAGCTGCTGAACCAAATAAAAGCCAGAGATTCTAAATCGCTTTTAAATTCCAGCAGGAAAATAAAAGCATTTTACTAAACAAATTAAACGGCGGCAAGAACAAACTGACCTCCATACAGATTGGCACATAATCCTTGTGCACCTTTGTAATAACAACCTTGTTACTTGTTTCAATACAAAAAGTCACCCAGGTCAAGGTTAACGATCGCACAAGAGGGACTTTGTTTTTTGTGGCTGTCTTAACATCTGCAACAGATTAAATGTAATACACTCAACAAGAAGCAAACATAAAACACTAATGAGAAACAATGATACCTTAAATAATGAGGAAAAAGATTATACACTAACAATGTAAAAAGTTATACACAATCATCCAATCACAACCCACCATGTATGGTAAGTTTGTTGACTTTTAAAATAATTAACTTAAAGTCAAATGGTGATTTGTGATTGGATGATAATGTAAAACTGTTTTACATAGTCAGTGCATAAACATTAAACTGTTAAATAATTTAGGGTCAACGTACAGAGAAATACAAATGATAAGTTCAAATGCAAATTAAAATCAAGGTGTGTTTCACACAAGCAATTAAAGAACCAATATAAATCTACGACTAAATAACAGCAGGGAATTATTGAAGGAGTTTTGCATCATGTCTTGCTGAGGACATAACTGTAGAGGGAAATGACAGTAAATCCTTTTAGTGATTGTTGGAAAAGCCACCTAAATTGCGGTCACTCTTAGATGTGGAGAGGGGTGTTGAAAGTCCCACATGACGGATAGCCGTGGGTAAAAGGGTGACATGTTGAAGTCCCACATCGACTAAAGATAATGTCGAGATAAACTATATAAGTGGGAAGCAATCCTCACCTTACATGTCAGTTTTATAGGATTAGGTTAAGCTCAAAACCCATGTTCAGACAGTGATGTAGGATACATATTAGAATCTTCAGTTTGGGAACTAAAAACTTCACCAGGAAAAACACCAAAAAGGGCAAGCCCATGGTAATGTGGGACTATTAGAAAAAAGTATGCTGTAGATTCTAAGATTCTGTAAATCCAGTGATTAAATCCTTTAACCTGTAGCCTTTCAAATACAAGACTAATATCAAATTCAGTAAAAAACAAGGAAGGGGGGAACCTGCCTTCAACAATATCTATAAGGCTGATGCATCCAGCTTTATGCATTGCTTGAAGAGTCTGCATCAATGCCTCAGCCAAAGCAGGTTTTTTCTCCTTCAATTTTTCCTATTCATTCAAGAAGAAAGATATTAAGCAAGCAATATATGAAGAAACAGTAAATTATTATTTTATGACACATAAAAACACCTGATATGTAAATATAAATAAGAAAAGGATGTTAGTTAGTTAGTTACTCAGCTACTGTTAGTTCATAGCTGTTGGGTAGCTGCCTATAAATAAACTAGGGCTGTTGTATTGGAGACAGAATGAAATGATATTATGATAATCAAGTTCTGTACACAGTTTCTGATACATGTTTCTTTTTTCTCTCTCTATCCTCTCTGTTCTATCATTCTTCTCACACTTCCCATTTCTTTCTGTCTTTCTGTTTCTTTCTCTTTCCCACCTAAACTCTATATCAACACCTCTAAAGGCATTCAAGAATCAAAACAGAAGAAGACAATCAACTTTCTCAAAACCAAAATCAATTGCTTCTTAAAAAACCAAAACAAAAAGGGAAATGCAGGTGATGAGCAGTTCAAAATTAGAAATACCATACTCTCTCAAACCCATTTCAGTTGACCAACCATTTTAAAACAGAGAATGACTTGATTGCATGAAACAAAGACATGTCAATTAACACTGCTACATGTAACACAACCAAATAAGACATGTAAAGTTAATAGACCCTTATACATGTGACTGCTGAATGGTACTTACAAGTAAAACAGGCAATAAAAAACGAGAACTTGCAGAAAAATGAGTTCTTAATCCACGAGCAAGATTGCCAATAGCCTGGACAGCTTCAACTGCAACAGCAATATTCACATCTGTAATAAGCTGCAAGTAAAAACTACTGGTTAAACTTAAGTCAACCTAAAATACCAGTAGCAAAAGAAGATACCAAAACACAAAATGTTAACTATGTTCAAGATCATGCAAACAACCAATGATTTGCATAAACAATTAACATCAGAGTAAGAAAGGAACAAAATGTGCCACCACAAATTTCATGGATAAGCAAAACCTTTTTCCTTTACAATATAGTCATAGTCATAGTGTGATAGTATGATACAATACATATATGCTCTGTTTGATACGCAAGAAAGGGGAAGGAAGGAAAGATATGAAAATGAACTGTTTTCCACTGGTTCCTTAAAAATAGGAAGGAGGGATTGAAAAACATGCAGGGGCCCCCCGCATATCTAGCTTTCTTCTTGAAATGGGTAGAAAAGGGGAAGAAGTCGTCTTATATGTTAAATGACTGAAATAGTATTATTTTTGTATATTTTTTTTCCTTAGAGGGGATATTTATGTCATTCTATACATATATTTTACTTTGTTTACTTTCATTTTCATTCCTAGTGAACAACTTTTTTTTTTTTTTGATCAGCAAAGATAAATTATATATATATAAAATCTAGAAGTACCAGAGGTACTGATTACAGAGTTAGTCACCATAAAAATGGTTCCTCAGCCAGACAGCATAAGTCTGGTTGGGAACCAAAATATGGGAAGCAAAGTATACATATATTGATCCCTACTCCCTAAAGAAACCCCTACTGCTGCAAAAAATGATGTCTGAAGTTACTAGACCATTGATTAAAATGTAATGTAAAGTCCTTCTCCAAATTATGGAGCCAAGTCCACATTAAGAAAGTCGCGTCTTCAACCAATTTGATTCCATCGAAGGTCGCTCCTGAGAACAAAATTTTGTTTCGAAGTTGCCAAGTGGACCAAGTGATAGCCAGCCACCAATATTGCCACCTCCTATTCCTACTACCTTCATCCTGCAAAAAGGAGTACTGCATGAATAGGTGTTTTGTACTCAATGGCAAAACACCTTTAAGATTTATCCAAGACATTGAGTCCCACCATAACGGTTGGATCTTACTGCAATGGATAAAAAGGTGAGATGCATCCTCCTCCAACCTTCTACAAAAGGGACAAGTCATATCCAAAATCTGCACTTGTCTAGAGGTAACCTATCCCTAAGAAGTCTCCATGCAAAAACCGCTACCTTACTTGGAATCCTAATTTTCCATAACACCTCAAAACATTCCTCTATACTCTCCACTGCTGCCTCCTCCCATAAAACTTCATAAGCACTTTGAGTGGAATAGATGCCCGACTGATCTGCTGCCCATTCCCAACTATCAGCTCCATGAAGGTGAATAGATTGGCCTTCAACTTCGGAGAGGAAAGTGATGGCCAGGTCAATTTCACTATCAAATAGTGGTCTTCTCCAGATAAAACGCCACTCCCATGTTGAATTTACGTGCTCCCCCATTTGACCAATGAGCTGCTGTTGTTGAGACAAAATCAGGTATAACCTAGGATACTTTTCAGCTAGAGATTGTTCATTACAAATCCATCTATCTTCCCAGAATTTGACCTTATCCCCTGCTTCTACCTTCCATTTAAGTTGCTGTTGTAGGCTTATACCATAGGGAGAGTGCTGAATGGCTCTTTTTAAGTCCCTCCACCAGATTGACTGCATGTTGACACTGCCCTCTTCAGTTAAGCCCCTCCAATTCCTAGTGAACAACTTACAAATAGTATTATAAAATCATCTCACTTTTCATTCTTTTCTTCCTTTCTTTCTTTTCCTTTCACTTTCTTTCTTAAACCAAACACTTACATAAGCAAGTCTAAACATAACCCTTACAGGGAGAAGCTCCAGAAGAAATAGCCCAGCAATAAACAGAATGAAATTGGAAAGTAAAGGGGCACAAAATAATAGAGGCAAAGGCAAACAGAGGGAGGCAGGGGGAGAATCCATGATGATCCTTCTCTCTAAATATTAGGGGGATTAGGGACCATTTAAGCGGCACAGAATCAGGTCCCTTTTGGCATCCTCAGAGGTTGATGTCTGCTTTCTACAGGAAACTAAATGCGAGCATGTGACTGAACTTATGGTGAGAGATATCTGGGGTGGTAACAGCAATTTTGAGTGGCTTGCTAACCCATCAATTGGTGCTGCAGAGGGACTGCTCACTATCTGGAAGAAGGAATGTTTCCAGCTAATTTTTTCTTTCATGGGTGAAGGTTTCTTAGGCATTGGCTTTGACTGGTAGAGGAAGGGCATCTTTGGGGATCTAGTCAATGTATACTCACCTTGCGTTGCTAGCAATTTTAATGTTGTACTGAAGAGAGGAGAAAGGAGAGGGCTGTCACAATCCTTCCAACATGCAGAAGACCAGAAGTTGACGCTTTCAATCTTTTTTCCCAAAATATGGGACTTGTTGATATCCCAGTCTTGGGTAAAAAGTTCACTTGGATTAGCTCTGATGGAAGATTGATGGGCCGTCTAGATTGCCTCCTTCAATCAAAAGATCTAATCAACTTGTTGAAGATTTCCTCGCAGTGGGTGGGAGCAAGAGAGTTATCTGATCACAGTCCGAAGGTTTTGAGAGGGGAAATTCTTAATTGGGGAGCAAAGCCATTCAAACTTTTCAATTTTTGGATGGATCACAATGATTTTAAGAAGCTGATTTCAGAGTGTTGGGAGCAAACTCGAGTTTCAGGGTGGAAAATCTTTAGCTTTCACCAAAAGCTAAAAGCCCTTAAATCCAAACTCAAATCTTGGAGTAAGGACACATTTGGGTTGGAGGAACTCAGGGTACAAATCAAGGTAGAAGAATTAGATGAATTAGACAGCCAGCTCTTAGACGGGCATTCTAATTTGGCAACTGAAAGGCTAGATGCAGTGAAGAAATTATGGGGTTTGATTAGAATTAAAGAATGCTCTGCTCTACAGAAAATCCAGAGCGAAATGGATACAGCATGGGTATTCAAACTCGAGGTACTTCCATTCTTGTATGAAGTCCAGGACCAGGAATAATCAGTTATTGGCGGTAAGGACTAGTGAGAGGTGGTTAGAGGATGTTAGAGGGGTGAAGGAAGCTGTTGTTAGTCATTTCTCAGAGGTGTTTGCCGAGCTTGAGGTCATTAATCTGCATCTGGATGGTATTCAATTCAAGCAGATTATAGAGTCGGATATGGAGTCAATCTCTGTTCCGTTTAGTCCAGAGGAGATAAAGGAGACAGTATGGAGCTGTGAGGGGGGAAACCCTAGACCTGATGAGTTTAATATGGAGTTTTTCAAGGGGTGTTGGGACATAGTTAGATCTGAGGGGGTGAATTAGTCCAAAAAAATGTATGAAAATGCTCCTCTCCCCAAAGTTGTTACCTCCTCCTTTATTGCAATGGTTCGCAAATCAAATAACCCAGAGTTTGTCTGAATATAGGCTGATATCTTTAATTGTCTCTATGCACAAGATCATCTCTAAGCTCTTAGCCAGCCACATAAAGAATGTTCTTCTAGCAGTTATTGCGCAGGGCCAAACAGCTTTTCTTTCGGGATGACAAATGCTTGATGGGATACTACTAACAAATGAACTGGTACACTAGGAGAAGAGGCGCAAGAGGGAATGCTTTCTATTTAAAGTAGACATCCAGAAAGCTTATGACTATGTTAATTGGGGCTTTCTGGATTATATGTTGTCTGGACTTGGCTTTAACGTAAGATGGAGATCCTGGTTGAAAGCTTGTGTGGCCTCTACAAGGATCTCAATCCTAGTCAACGGGAGCCCAACTAAAGAGGTGATTACAAGACGAGGACTCAAGCAGGCTGACCCCATGACTCCTTTTCTGTTCTTAACAATAGCAGAAGGTTTTGCTGGTCTCTTCAGGAGCGCCTCAGAAAAAGGAATTTTCAGGGGAGTTTCTCTTGGGGAAGAATTGGATTTCTCTCTTTTGCAGTATGCTGATGACTTAATAGTGTTTGGTGAACCTATTCAAGAGAATTTGTAGTCCCTAAAGGCTATTTTCAGGAGTTTTGAACTTATCTCAGGATTACAAGTCAACTTCAACAAAAGTCATTTTTTCGGTGTTAATGTATTTGATGGTTTTTTACAAGTGAACACTTCCTTCATTGTCAATTGGGTTCTCTACCATTTAAATTTCTTGGCTTACCCATTGGCTCAAAACCGAGAAGATCTAGTATGTGGCAGCCTGTGATAGATTTCCCCTTCACTTTCTCTCCTTCTACCGTGCTCCCAAGAAGGTCCTTCCTTAAGTCACTCACTGCTATACAAAGAGCTTCATTGTGGAATGGAAGTCAGGATCAAAGTAAGATTAAATGGGTTGCTTGGGAGTCTATTTGTCATCTCAAGGCTGCAGGTGGACTCAAGATTAAGGACTTGGACCGATTCAACAAGTGCCTCCTATCAAAGTGGTTGTGACGGTTATTAAACGATGAGGCTTCAGTATGGTACAAACTCTTGTCTTTTCAGAATGGCAAAGCAGAATCTGCTTCACACCTTTCTATTAAAGCTGATCATCTTAATGAAGATCAATGTCTTGGCTTCCAGCACTTATGGAACATCAAAATCCCTCCTAGAGCCCTTGTATTTGCTTGGAGGCTTCTATGGGACAGATTGCCCACTAAGGATAATCTACTTAGGAGGAATGTCAATATTGATAATGACCTGTGCCCTTTTTGTCAGGACAAAGCAGAATCTGCTTCACACCTTTTCTTCTTGTGTCCTAAAGTTATGCCTCTATGGTGGGAATTCAGCTCATGGGTAAAGGAACCTAGAGTGCTTCATTGGAGACCTTTGGATAATTTCATCCAGCATTTCTCTACGGCAGGTCTGAAAGACACCCGACAGAAAGTGGAAAATCTGGTGGATAGCAGCTACAATATCAATATGGAATCTTAGAAATGACATTATCTTCAACAATAAGCCTTTTGTCATCTCTAAATTGGTGGATAATACAATTTTCCTCTCTTGGTCCTGGATGAGGGGGTGGGAAAAGGATTTTCATGTTCCTTTTCACCAATGGTCCTCAGCTATGGCAGTAGCTTTTAAGTAATATTTGTCTTATTGGGTTGGGTTGTTTGGTTTTTGTTGGGTTGGTAGCTTCTGTTTATTGCGGTTTGTTTCAGGAGGCTCTACCTCCTATGGTCTGTTATAGTACCTCTGGTACTTTGTATCTTCTATCTTCAAATTAATATATTATATTTTTGGCCGTTCAAAAAAAAAAAAAGAATGGCAATTTAGATTCGCAGGTCTTCCTTGGCTCCTCCCAAAGGGACTCTTCTTTATGGTGGCGGGATATTGTGTCCCTCAATTCCAACCCCCACTCATGGTTCACTTCACAGTTAAAGAGGGAAGTGGGTGACGGTTCTCAAACCTTATTTTGGTCCCATTGTTGGTTGGGGGAGCCCCCTCTTTCCATCAAGTTCCCAAGACTGTTTCAGGTTGCCACAAATAAAGAAGCAGCCATCTTAGAGGTTGGCTAATTGTCTGAGGATGGTTTGTCCTGGGAGTGGATGTGGTGAAGAGGTCTTTTTCAGTAGGAGGAAGATCTGCTTGCTAACTTGATTACAGAACTTCATCATGTGCGGCTTCTACCCTTTGAGAATGATAGGTGGATCCGGAAATGCTCAAAGGATGGTTTTCAGTAGCCTCAGACTATCATATCTTGCTTAATCAAAACCTAGTCGCAGATGGAACAGCCACCATTTTTTTTTGGAAGGCAAAAATATATATATTATTAATAAACAGAACAGTACCAGAGGTACTGAAGAGATCAGATACAAGACACCTAAGGTGCCACCTTCCAAAAAACAAAAACCCAACAATACCCCACCACAAAAGGAGACAGCCACCATAATTCTAATTTTTAAGTTCTTTGGGAAATCTAAGGTGCTATCTAAAGTTTTGACATTCTCATGTTCTTCCCTCAAACAGGTCAACTATGTGTGTTTTGAAGGGAAGCAGTGGAGGATAGAGAGCACGTATTCCTCTTGTGCAACTTTACATCCAGCTTGTGGTCTGCTATCTTTACTTGGATGGGAGTTGATTTAATATTGCCACAAGATATTCTCTCTCTTTATTCTCAATTGGGTGCTTGCGTTTGAGGCAGAAAGTTTATTACGTGGCGGCACATGTTCTGGCATGTTACGTGTTGGAGTGTCTGGAACCTAAGGAATAACATCATCTTTAGGGAGGGGTCAATTGAATTTGTGGATGGCTTACAGAAGATAAAGTCCACATCACGGCAATGGGTGTTGTATAAGAAAGGGATTAAACCGGGTATCTTCTTCTCATCTTGGAACACCAATCCGATTGGGTGTCTCCATAATTGATCTTTTTGGCTTCAATATTTTTTCATGGTGTTGATTTACGGAGGGTTTTTTTGGTGACATCTGGGGACTAATACAGTAATTCCAGCATAGAAAGTATATTGTACATCTTGTACAGCTTTTGGATACTTTGCTAAATATATACGAATTTCATTTTGCCTTCCAAAAAAAATAGAGGGAGTAACTCTACACTAGCTAAATAAAACGAGATTAAAGGAAATATGTCCCAGTAACAAGACTTAAATGGAAAATTATTATGCCCCAATCCTTTTAAAGTCATGTCAGTAAACTAACAAACCGGACCCAGGGTATTTTGCCAATAAGAAATAACTCATCAATGTCACCTAATTATCAACACAAGACATATCATCCAAAGTCTCTAGGAAACAGACACAGTTTTTGAGTGGAAACATGTAGATCGAAACAATGTCAGAGCTTCATAAACAAAAGGCAAGGCCAGGCCACATCATTACATGTACATAATATACCTTTTTTAAGGTCCGACAAACTTCAGAGAAATCACCAGGAGAAATTCTTTTAGTTGATGCAAGCTTTGTTAGCTCAGCAACAGCCTCCTTCCGTTCAGACCATTTGGTAGCTTTCTGAATATTAATAAGACAAAAAGTAAAGAACAAACTGAGATAGATTCAAACCCATATAACTAAAATATAGGTGCATTAATTACTGAGTACAATCCGAGAGATGGGACAGAAAACTGACCACTCCATCCCAAAATCCAGACTTCTCCAAAGGAGTCAATATATCAACAGGATCAACAAGTTCATATTCGTCGATTTCTTGAGGAGCTGATAATCAAAGTATTTGAAAAATGAGTATATTAGTACTACCAAGGAAAGACAAAACATGTCAGATATAAAGAAAAACATACTCCAGATACTAAATCTTAGATACCATCATTCCCAGATTCTTCACAAGGGCCAGGACCCACAACCTCTGACACAGCTTCCTGTTCAGGTTCCTTATCTTGCTCAGATCTACAACATGAGAGAATATTTTATTAAAATGGTAATGCCCATATGCTGATTCACACAAGTGGTGTAAGCATCAGCTGTGTTTGTTAAAAGCTGGTCACAGTCCAGTGGCCAATGCCATCTTTTGTTACTAAAATAAAACCTTACGAAGCATGTTGAAATCTGGAACTACCACCTAGAATTATGTCATTTAATTTCAGAAAAAAACATTATATTTATAACAATGCTTTGCAGGACTTGAATATGTCTATCTGAATTGTTTGCTTATGATATTAACTTGCCCAACATTCAATTATTCTATTTCTTTGAGGGATATTTTAGCATCTATGACCTCTATATTTTTGGTAGTATAAAATTTATGCACACACATATATATGACCTCTGAACTTAAGTCCCCCATTATTCACTCTCCAACAAATCAATTAGCGCTTGCAAAAAGAAAAAGAATAATACATCTATAAGTTAATACTCAGTATGGGTAAATTCAAAACAAAAGCATCAAAATCAAACATCCACCTTATTTTGCGTGTGGGCTTTGCTGTTCCTGTAACATTTACAAGCTCTGCTTCTAGCTCTTTTTTCTACAGAAATGGGGAAAAAGTAATTTATGATTTCCATATGGTGGAGAACATAATAAATCAGAACAACTACAGAAATAGACAACTAATTTAGCTTACCATCGTGTCTCTCATTTTCTCAAACAAAATTGATTTTACACTATCTTTACCAATCCAACGGCAAAGTTCAAGAGTCAACCCTTTAGAGGATGCACGAACATTTTGATCTTGATGATCAAAGAGTTCCGGAAGCATCTTCAAAATTCTTTTTGGAGGCACAATTTTTGCTCCAAAATCACTAGCAGCACAAAAAATAATAATTGTATAAGATTCAAAAAAAAGAAAAAGACAAGTATTATATATGTTGCAACAAAGAGATTCCAAACCTTAAAGCTTGAAACATAACATCTATTGCAGGTACCACCGCTTTAGCAACTTTGTTTTTTATTGCTTTCTCCATTGCATCCTAAAATTACCAAAAAGTCAAAAACCTTGAGAAACTAAAAGAAAAGGAAATGACTAGTACACATTTAGTTATTGATGCATAAAACCCAAAGAATTCACCACATTTTGAACCAAAAACAAAGAAAATGGAAAACAAGCCTATTTGAAATCAACAGTTTTGGGGATTAAACATTGCAGATATAAAATATTAAAAGCATATATATGGACCCATAAAATATTAAAACAAGCTTATTATTAATTGACACTATTTACATGTACCCTACCGTTAATAAAATACTTTCTATAGAAATTAATAAAGATTCAAAATTAAAAATATTGCCAGATCCTCATTACTAGGAGGGGCATAAGTAACCTCTTGGAGGATCAAACATTTGCATACTAACATTTCGACTAGCCTTGAGGAAGAAACAGAAACGACACAAAAAAAATTACTAGTAGATGCACTGTTATTGACTTGTAATTCACCATGTAATACATATTCTGAATCGGTAATACAGAAAATGGAAAACAAGGACAATTGAAATAGAAAATAGCATGAAGGATTAAACCATGAAAGTATACAACAGAAATGGATCCCTAAATATATATTTATCAAAATGATTTTTCCTAGTATTAGTTGACACTTCTTGCATATAGCAAACCCTTCAGAAAATTTAAAAGAAAATCTAAAATCAAAACACCGTCTAACACTCATTCTTAGGACAGGGATAACTGGACAAGTACCCCATGAATGATTAAGCCATCCCTCTATTGTCTTCAAGACTAGGATAGCGAATATATTTAAATTAACGAGATAAACAGTACAAACCTCACTACTGAAACAAAAAGCATGAGCAATCACTATTCAGCTAGGCGCCCCCCTCCCTCACAAAGAAAAGTAGAAAGCCATTAAATAGCAAAGAAACCAAATAAGCAAAAAGAATAGTACCAGAAACGCATCAACGGCCTCTAATTCAATCCATAGCAAAAACACTGCCTGAGCCTTCTCCACCGTCTTCGGCCTCCCCGTCAGACATTTCGCCACAACCGCATCACAGACTTCCTTCCCGTACCTACTCCCAAATTTAAATTCATACAAGAACGGTAACTTCCTCAAAAAAACATGCAATCAAATTCCAAAGGAAGGCAACGAGCAAAAACACCAAAATCCTCACCTCGAGGCGTCGGCGTCGGCAGCTCGCAAGTAAGCAATCAACGCATCGAGCGCCTTCTCCTGCACCGGCGCATTCGAATCCGCCACCGTCTTTCTGAAAAAATGACCTGCCAAATTCAAAAATATAAAAAACAAGAAACAAAACCACGAATCAAGATCCAAAAGAAAATGCACCATAACAAGTAACAACTCGGAAGAGAACCGCATCCAGATCCACCACACGGAGATCAGGAAGCGAAACGGAAAACGCGAAAACCCTAGGCGAAGAAGAAAAAAACACCGACCGAATTCGCGGATGCGGGAGTCCTTGGGATCGGTGATGGAGTCGCAGAGCGAGGCCAAATCGATGTTCGCCTCGTTGCGCACCTTCCAATTCTTGTGGAAGAGGCGATCCTCCCATGGCAGTTTCTTCGCCTCCTTCAGCAACTTCTCTTCCTCCGACATTGCTGCAATCTACAATCCGCGCCTCCCAACCCTATCGATCTCCACCGAATTATAGAGAGAGAGTGTTTGAGTGTTCGTGTTCGGTAGCTTTTTGCTTTTTTGTTTTTCGTGTGTGCCGGCGAGAGGGAAGGGGGGGAAATGTAGAAGAAAACGGTGAATAAGGGTGCAAAAGGCTTTTTATCTTCGCTTCAAAAACACAACAGAGAGAAAGAGAGAGAGGGAGATGGGGTTTTGTTTTTTCTCTTATTTATTTATATTTGGTTTTCGTCACTTGGGACGGGGATGGGTATATTGGTATTTACGTTTTTCTCAGCCACGTTACTTTCGGGAGCGTGGACACAACGCCAATTTTTGAATTGAGATCTCTCTCACTCACAAGTCACACGTCACATCACAGTATGCATCAAATTAAGATTCAAGATTGTGTGTTACTGTTGTGTTAAGGTTTGGCATTAATCTTGAAGTGAAATAAAGAAAATAAAAAATAAAAATGTCTTTTTTAAATAGAATAAAATTTATTTATTTCAATCAATGAAAAATAAATAATAAAGTAATTAATTAAAAATATTTGATACTAATTTTATTTTTATATATAATATTCTTTTAATTAATTCATACTTTTTAAGAAAATTAATTAATTTCCTAAAAAAGAAAATTTATTTATTTACTTAATGATATTAAATTTATCATTAAGTTGTATTACACTTATAAAAATTTTCTTTAATGTATTTAAAATTAATAATTTATCTCTTTTTACTTAATTATTTTTCATCTAATTGATTGTTTTTTACTAATTAAAAAATATTTTTCTCTACTATTATTAACATGTTTAATATTTTAAAATTTTATTTTACAAAAAAAATCTTTCGTATTTTAAGAAATTAAAACAAATGTCACATTTATGTGAATTGGGGGGATTTTGTTTTTATGGATTTCACAATAAAAACTTTCCTTTTTTTATTAATCTTTTCAAACAAATAGTAAAAATTGGTAATTGTATCTTAACTTCTTTTCTATTTTCTTACACTTCATTTTCTTATAAAAATAGTTTTCTTCCTTTCTGTTTTTATCCTCAAGCAAATAGTTAAAATTAGTATTCTTACACAAAATAAACGGTTGCTTCTATATAGTTAAAAATAATAAATACATATTTTTCAATATATAAAATAAATTATAGTTGAAATTAATAATAAATAACCTTTAAATATATAGGTTATATTTTAAATTTACAATCAACAACTTAAATAGTGATATAAATTTATTTATAACCATTGACATTTTTTAAAATAACTATTGAAATTCAATCCAAAGATTAAAAAAATTATAGATTAAAATAAAAAAATAAGTTATGTAAAATAATTTTAGAATGTCATTTAATTATCATAAATTTATTGATTTTAGAGTAATTATCTTAAAAGACATACCTATAGTAATTATTTATTAATTAAGAATGTCAGATAGTTTTTTTAAAATCATAAATATCCTTTATAGATATTTTTTTAACATTATAAGATTATTATAAATATTTAATATAATTATATATTTAAAACTCATAATTTGAGATGATCGATTAACCAATCAGATTTGATCATGATCAACGTGCTTAATAATTTTTATACTTACTATGATTATTATTCAAGAAAAAATATAATCTGTTAATACACAATACAGATAAAAAAGGACGATAGTTTGATATATTTGAGAGAAAAACTTTTAGCTAATTGCACGAAAAACGTGTGAAATGTATCTTGAAATAAAATATTCAGAATTGTTTAATTGAGAGAATTAGAAATTGATCAAAATGTTTATTCTAATTTATAATTTATAATATAATGTATTCTAATACATATACATGAGCATACTTTCTATAAGCAAAAGATGAAAAGATGATGTGATTTGATTTTTAAAAAAAATCATTGACTTGAACTACATAAAAACTTTATATTTGATCAGTTCACTGCATCGAGAAAACAAGTAATTAAATAATTATTTTTTCCAAGATTTTGTTAAATCTAATTGACACTAATGTTGTGTTGATTTTTTTAAGATATCGACTAAATCTTATTTTTTTATGCCTAGCACATTCTTACTCAATCAATAATTTTTTTAAAAAAAATACCATTCAATCCAATTAACAAGCATATCATCAAGTGTATGAAAACAAATTAAATAGTTTAGATTTAAGAAAAAAATTGAAAATTAAAAAAAAAAGTATAGAAAAAATTAGAATATAATATGAGATAAACAAAAAAAGAATGAAAAACTAACGTTGGATGTTTTAAATAAAATATATAAAAAATGTTAAGTAACAATAAAGCTATGCACAGTAACAGTATGATAATGAAAACAATGTATTCAAATATAAATTAATTTTTATAATATAAGAATTAATTTATTCCTATTCAGCAGAAAAATAAAAAATATTTATTCATAGCAGCACATAAACTTTTGGAGGGAGTGCGGTGGATCGCGTGAGAGTGAATCGCGAATGAAGGCGCGTGGGATGAGAAAGGTTACGAATGATTCTGGTGGTACTTTGGTTAGGCCGGTTTTATAAAATTTTACATCTGAGTGAAAGGGTCGCCAACGGGTCTGTGTGGAGTGGAGCGGGGAGAGAGACACCAAACTTGTTTTAAATCATTTTTATTATTTTAACATTTCTTTTTTATCACTAGTTAAGTAATTCAAATATACTAATTTTATATTTTCATGCATGATCAATTGGTTAATTTTTATAATAATCAGTTCTAAAATAACACATAAAATTATTTATAATTAATTAATATTATAAAAATATATATTAAATAAATACATGAAAACTATACCATTTTATATCTATAAAAATAAAAAACAATATGAGAAAATTTATAATACTAACATATCCTACTTAATTGGTGAGAATTAGATTATTGATTAATCATTAATAATTTCTGAAATTGTGATATGATGAAATAATGGTAATGTATCTTTTAGTTTCCTTTTTGTCAGTTTGAAAACCCAGTGTTATCTTCTCACGGGAAAGCAACCCATTCCCTTGTTTCAAAAAGCCATCCCATACCTACTTCAAAAATTTAAACTCCCATAATGGAGTTCGAATCTTGCCCAAGAAATATTCCAGAAAAACTGTTAAAACCAATCATTTAATAACAAATGTAAAAAAAAAAATTATAACTATCAATTTTTACCGGTTATCAGCATAAATTTATTTATTTTTATATATGAACATGTGTTTTTTATGTACTAGTTAATTGACAGGGAATGGTTTAATGGTCGATAAGGTGTATTTTTCCGCCATTAATTACACGAATATAGAGTTTGGAAGTTGGTATGATACTTGGAGAAAATGACAAACACCTTATCATGGTTAACAGTCTAGAATATAAACATTTCGAAAATATACTTGTATGTCACTAAATATTATATACTTCCATGAGAAAAATTATCGATTAATTTCTTGGGGTGTGTTAATGATTATTAATGATATTCGTTTTTTATGTGATTTTTAAATGTTATTTTTTATGGTTATAAGAAAAAGAAAAACGAGTTAATCATCTGCTTAAATATACTTTTCATCATTATAATTTGCTCATTTTCCTGTTTATGTAAATTTTTTTAAGAGTCTATGAAATTTGTTATTTTGTTTATTTGATCTTTGAAATAAAAAAAAAAGGTAACCACAAATGACGTAATTAACGGTTACTAAATGTTATCAAGTGTAATAAATATTACTAGAGGTGAAAATAGGTAGACCAGCCTTTAGCCGGGGTATAAATCTGACCCACATCATTATTACTAAGTCTAAGTCTGACTTGTTATTTATTATTTATTAAGGTTCCAGTTTGGCCTGCATAATGATTTGCCATAAAAACTTATATACAATGTTTGATCTAATTTAATATATAAAAGGTCTGAAAAGCCTACAAGACCTAATCAAACCAAAACAAATAATTAAAGGTAAAAATTTAGCATAATAAACATGCTTCTCTTATAAGTTATAAATTACTAAGCATGATTTTGTTCTAAAAAATCAAGTAACATACCATAACAAATAAAAATTCATAACAAGAGTCTTAAGAACATAAACATAAAAGTGATTGATCTCATAATATCAAATATGATCTCAAGTCTCAAACCATGAATTGAAAACAAAGTTTCCTAACTAAAGTCTCAAAATCATAAACATAAAAAGAAGTTTTCAATCCTGAAGATACAAACTAAAACCAAAAACTCAAGTCTCAATTAAAAACGTAATAAATAATACAACTAATGACATCAAATAAAGTTTCAAATCTTCAAATTGACCAGCATCAAGAATAAGGCACCAAATCTTCAAATTGATCACTTTAAGTGATTCATCCACCTACAATACAAGGATAAATTTTATTATTAGAAAAAAGCATCAAATACGTTAAATAATTACAAGAAGGGACCATAAAATTCAAAAATACTAAACATTTTTCTTCTTCAAGTTATATTTGTGATGAAGCCAATCTCCTTCACAAATGAGAACTTCAATAGATTCCTAATTCAACTTTGATCGATATTCATCTATAACTCTCTCTCCAACACTTAAAGTAGCCTTCGATGCAATAGCCGAGATTGGAATGGCCGATATATCAACTGACATCTTTGATAAAACCTTATATTTCAAACTATTGTTCTTTCACCACTCCAAGACACTAAAAGAGGAATTATCACCATCAGTAACACAAACACCCTCTTCAAGATAAGCATCTATTTCAAATTTCATTGTAGTGACAACTTCTTTCTCTCTCACAATATTAATTATTTTGTTAAATCCAGTAACAATTGTAGACTTGCTCACAAAATTAGAAGAGGTGTTGCTACCACTAGTATTCCCTTCATTAGTAGATGATTCTGCAACACTCAAATTAGCATATTCATTGTACAACTCATACAAAGAAGACCGAACTTTATTCACGTTATGATTAATAAGTTCTTCAAACTTAAATATCAAAGGGAAACATATGTCAATAATGTGAAATTTGCACCTTGGATCTAAAACACATGCAATGTCATCAACAGACTGCATTCCCCCTAATATTTATCGAACTTAGCTCTTATAGGAATTGTCATTTCTCTCATAAAGAGATCTTCATCCTCAGCTGCAGCATCAAGTACTCGTTTCACCTTCCAAACTTAACCAAGATATAGATTGGAAGTAGGATACTCGGTCCCTGAAATGACATGCATGGCAAATAAAAGTTTGCAAACTTTGTGAACTTTATCCCAATCTTCAGGTAAAGGAGCATAGTTATAATGTGGCTCTATTTCTTTATAGGCTGAAAAGGCAACCTTGAAGTTCAATGTAGTTAATAACATTTAATATGTAGAATTCTACCTGAATATATGAAATTGTCAGTGTCATGTAAAACAGACAACAATAAATGTACTAAAAGCATTTAAAATACGAATAATTTTTACTACTTTGTAGTACAATCAATAATAAGCTTCCTTTCTTTTAGGTGCTTTTGTTCAACATCACAAAATGCCTTTAACCCTGAATCATTATGATTGATGTATTTCACACTTTCATGAATGTTGTGAATTATGGTTTTGATCTTACTAAGACCATCTTGCACCAACAAATTCAGTATGTGTGCACAACATCTAACATGAAATAGGCTACCATGAAGAACTAGCTTTGTGCTCAATGATAAATTTTCCTTTATATTTTTAAGCAAGAGTCGTTATAAGAAGCATGATCAACAGACACCGAAAAAACTTTATCTTTAACCCCCCATGCCTTCAAGCACTTGAATATTGCATAAGTTACATCAATCCCACGCCTAGGAGCAGGTACTTTTACAAAGCTCAAAACCCTCTTCTGAAGCCCCCCCCCCCATCAATGAAATGGCTAGTTATGACCATATACTCAACTACTTGATGACTTGATTTCCACATATTTGTAGTTAAGCTAATCTTGACTACACTTTTCAATTATGCCTTCAATACTTTTTTCTCTGCCTCATATATCGCTAAACAATCACTTTTTACTATTTTGTGACTTACTTTCTGAAAATCAAAATTCGCATATTGGAAAGCCCACATCCAAACTTATTCCTCAACAATACTAAAAGGCAATTCATGTACCATAACAACAGTTGCAATAATTTCTCATCTTTTCATTGGAGTACCTACTACATGGATTAAGAAATGGGTTAGTTGAATTGGAAAGGGGAAATGGAATGCATGGTTGTTTCTTATCTTTTTCCATTTGCAACTCCTTGGCAAACAAATTTCATTATGCCTCTTAAGATGACTTGTGCTGCCTCCTCTCCCACCAATTGATAAAAAGGCTTTGCAATACTCGCACACAACCTTTGTTTCACCTTTAGAATTCTTAACTTCATTAAAGTCATGTCAAACAATTGAAGTTTTTATCCTCTTCTTACTGATGACACATTTTTCTTCTTCTTCATCAACTTTGGAGTTGTCTTTGTCATGTCCATTAGCTTCTGGTGTGGGTTGAGTAGTATCATTAAGAGGCACATTAGTAATAGGAGTTGTTTCAACACTCTCAAATTGGGAAGCCATCAAGGTTAGCTTACCTCAATACTCCTGCAATTCAAACAATAATAGACAAAACACACAAGCCTTTGGTATACTTTAATATAAATTCAAATTATGCAAAAATAATTAAGATAATAGAAAATAAATTAAGCATACTTAACACAAGAAAGGAAATTAAGTACAATAAAGGTTAAGAAAGAATTGTCATAGTTCAATTACTACAAAGAATAAGACCTGCTGACTGAACTCCCCAGGCATACCTTGCTACATACATAGCTTAATAAAAAAAGAAAAAGGAAAAAAAAGCCCACAAACAGAGACCATCGATAGAACATTGAAATACTAATGGTTTAAAACTAAGTCTAATATGTAACCATAGGTATGTACATCAATAGCAATAGAAAAGGCATAAATTTGTAATTTTCAGTCGAAAGCAACTATAATATACTAAGCAAATAAAGATTGCACATTTAATGCATTTCACACAATGTGACTTAGCATACAGGAACAAGTTCGTACTAGTAAAAATTGCAAAATCCACCAACCAATTGACTCCTTAAAAGCTACCTAAAAGAAGGATATTTGATCATTCAATAACAAATTAAGCTACCAATCCTTGTGGAGAATTTTGTAGACCAAATATCAACACTTTACAATATGACAAATTGCATTGTGGGCAAACAACTGAACACATGCAGATGAATTAGAATCTCGTAGCAATACTAATGAGAGATATAAAAGTCACACAACTAAAAATGTCCTAGAAGTGAAAAGAGGGGAAAACGTAATATTTAATGTGGGATGTTTGAAATTAGATACTAATTATGTTGTGTGGAAGGTTTTAATAGTTAGAATTGGATACAAAACAAAATATTTAACCAATTTCAATGCTGCGTTTACCTTTTGGATCAATAGTTAAGCTCAATCAAGCTGATAAATTGGTTCAACTTGTTTCTCTAAACTGAAATATGTTCATGAAAAGGGATAAAAACAAAATGAAAATCGATTTATAAATGTCATATAGCCAGTTAAGAATTAAGTTCATTAAAGGTTTAACCAACATTTTTTATCTTGTTTTTTCAAGGTTTAAAAAAAAATGCATGTGAAATCTAGTTAAAAAAGAATGTTAGTTTGTAACTTGTGTGCATTCTCTTGCGTGTCATAGATTAAAAAAAAGTCTTGTTCCACTCCTATATAAGATTGAACAATTTAATCCTCAAAAACTAATAGTATTAGGTCATTATAAATTATAATTTTTCTTTACTTAGGTACAATTTTTTTTGGGTACAATAACAATGTTAGTTGAGTTATTATCCAAAGTGACGAGAACTGAAGAAAAAACAATAAAAATGGAAAAAAGGGAGAAAATGGTGACAAAAAACTGAAATAAATAAAAGAAGAAAAAACAAGAAAAACAAAAGACAGGGAGAAAAAAATGGTCACAAGAATTTAAAAAAAGAACAAGAAAAATATATTAGAGACAAAAAAAGAGATTTAATTATTTGGTTGCCATAGTTTGGATCGCTAGAGTTAGTGGTGGAGAGGGAAGATGAGCTTCAATCAGCCCAAGAGAGAATGGGAAAAGATAACACGCAAGAGAGAATAACAATAGAAAACTGACACACTATTCCTTTAAGCCCCACCACGATACAACTTAAAATCCAACTCAAAAATGCCTCTAATACTCTCAAATTCAGTTATCCTCAGAGGAGCTTTGAAACGACGCCCCCTGCATCACCATTGGTGCAAAACCTACTACCACTAAATCGCAACCGAAATCGATTACTGTACTTGTTGGTAAATAGGGAACTGGAGAAGGAGCTCAAACCTATACAACGTTTTTGGGGAAATTAAGTAGAAAATAATGATAAAAAATGCAAACTCACAAATCACAGAGATGCTCATAAGCGGTCAGACGTAGTATCGTTCACCAATTTTGAACGATAATAGAGGACGAAGGTTCTCTTTCTTACCGTTGATGGGACGTGGTATCGCCGGCCAATATTGAATGATGATGGCGTAGGTAACTGAGAAGTGAAAGTGAGGAATGAGGATGTGTGTTGCTCTTTGTTAGGGTTTAGAAAGAAAGTGGCGTGAGTTACGTGACGAACTAAGAGTTCAAGACTATATATGTTGTGCGGCACAGGTAAGTGACTCCAAAAAAGGGTTGAATTAGGGTTCTAAAAAAGAGAGGTAACTAATAAGTGGAAATAGAAATGGATTTAGTTAGACAGACCCATTATCCGAGCTTAGTGAGCTTTTTTTAAAGCCTACCACCTGACCTTTTTAATTAAAAATACTTTTTAAAAAGTTAAAATTTGACCTTTTTAATGAATAGGTCATGTCAAGTCACACATTAACTAAGCCAAGGCATGGGTCTTGACAAGCTGTCTGGCCTATTCCACCCCTAAGTATCACATTAGCACGAACTAAAAACCAAAAATAATAATTTTTAAAGATTAAAAACAAAAAAATGCTGGGACAAAAAAATATGATTTACAAGGTTTTAAAACAAAAATAATATGACCTTATAGTATTTTAATAAGCCAAAGTCATTTTAAACTAAAATATAACTTATAATTGATACTAGCTTGTCTTTGGTTTTAAATTTTTAAACAAGTAAGACTTGTTGAAGCAAACAAGTCAAACTTGTTTAAGCCCACCCATAGGCTTAATTTAAGCATTGTAATTTTGTAAAATATGTCCCATCTTATATTTATGTAAAACCTTTTAAAATAAGTTAAACTTTCAAATAATAATGATGAAAAATTAACATAACAAGAAAACAATATAAACTTTTGTAATCTTGAAAACATGTCATTCATTAGGTATTCAAGTATTTATTCATTACATGTCCTTATTCCAAGAGTAAAAAAAAGAGTTGAGGAGAGCAATACAGTAATTGGGTTAGAGTGCTCAATAATTAAGGCAGCAAATATAAAAAATAAAGAAGATTTTGCATGAAGAGGAGATAAACGCCAACAAGTTTAAATTCAAAGTACTGAAAGTAGTAATGTTTTATGGAAGATCCAAACAAGGCAAGGCAATTGTTGTTAGCACCCCCGTTTTTTACTAAATGCATCTTTGCATCGAGTTTTTGCAATTTGTTTCCCTCATAATATCCTTTTTTCTGAAAATCAGGTTTTTAGAGGAAGAAAATAAAAGAAAAAATGAGTGTACGTCTATATTATTGAATTAAATTAATAAAATATTACAATAATTACATTATTTTTAAATTAAAATAATAAAAATTAATAATAAACAAAACATTGATTAAATTAATCAATATTAATAGGTCTCTGAACTGTTTATTTTTTTAATTATGTCTCCAAATTAAAAGAAAAATGGTATTCAGTTATTGATTTTGTAAGAAAATTACAATCAAGTCCCTAGAGTTAGATTATGACAACTTTAAATGACAAAAAATTACAATTGGCAGCAGTTTTAAAAATCCTAAAAACTCACAATTCCAAAAAATTTACAATATCAAGAATCTAATTACAATTTCTTTTTGTTGGAAGACTTTAATTAAAATTCCTAGTTCAGACAATGATTGATTATTTCAACCTAAAAAATTACTGCATGAGAACCAAATTTGTTTGTGTCACTGTCAGTGTTGCATCGCGTCTGGTGGTAGACTAAGGGAAAAGACAAGGACCACAACATCTGCTCAAGTGTTACTGCGTGCGGCACTTCCATGCCTCTCTTCATCATCGCATCTTATCTTCGCTGCCACTGCAACAGGGTAGGTTAAAGTTCTCTCTTTATCCTTCTTATTCCAATACCACAATAAACCTCTTAACTTTTCACTAACCTACGCAACTCCTATCACTATCCGTGCAAATAAATGCAATCAATGACCCTTTTTCTCTCTCTTGAAATTACCTTCTTCCTCTGTAAGAGCTGATTTGCCAGGATCACTAATTTAACAGCAACAAATGGCCACCTTCATTTTCAAATGCTTCTGAGACATTATTTCATCAATAAGGTAGCTAACTATCTCTAAAACCTAAAAATTTGAACTTGATGACTCATAATAGTCACCAATCACCCTTGTCTTTCCTTTTTGTTATTATTCTTTTATTGGCAAATATTAGTTTGTTAGAATGTTTGTTTTTGTCGGCAGAGGGATGAACACGCGACCTTTCTTTTATGTTTTGCTTTGGTTATGTCATGGTTGGATCTCCTCTGGTCATGCTTGTTATATGCAATTTTGGATGCTCTCCTGATGATGATATGCTGTTTTTCTTATATTCTTGCTCTTCTATGTTGGTTGTTGCATTGCGGATAAAAGTCTCTTGGCTGTGCATCTGATTCATTTTATGTATTGGTGTATTTGATTGGAGAGAAAATGTGTAATTAGAGAATTATGGGTATTGGTAACTTTGTGATTATGGACTAGGATTTTTTTTTGGGGTTCAATATACTTATAATTTTGCGTAACAAACATGAAATTTGTATAAATGAAAGAGGATAAGGATAAGGGATGGAGGGAGAAACAATAGCATGTCAGAGCTTGAATGTGTCTCCAGTTTCTACTTTCTACCCTAATGATTTTGATTTCTGCGGTAGGTTTCATCTTAGGACTCTAATGCTCCTTGAATGGTCTGTTCTGTCTGTGGGACTCAGTATAATCAACCTTAATTATCTATTGCAAGTTAATAGACATAATAGAGCTCTTATTTGATACGGTAGGATAATTTTGAGATTCATTGCCCTGTTGCTTGGAAGTTAGAACTCACCTTGTAGGCTGTTTTGTTTAGGTGAGAAGGGAAATGGGGTATGCCCTCCTCCTTTGCATGATTTCTAATTTGCTGTGGAAAGGTTTTGAGAAGAAAAGTGAGATTGGGTTTATATGGGGAAGTGCTTTGTTTGGCATTTTCAGTAAAAAATATCAAGAATTTTTAAAAGTAGCTTAAATTTTCTTTTCTGTGGCATAAAATTCTTCATCTTGATTCACCATGCTATTCAGTGCAGGGCTTCTTTTTTACTAGTTAATGTTTAGAGGAGCATGGCCATAGTTATTTTTGTTTATTGAGCTGGAGTTTCTCCTTGTATTGTCTTTTGTTCTCTTTTCCAACAGGATTGCTTGTCTTCTTGTGTAACTCGTTTCTTCTTCTGTCCTTAGTGGAAAATTGTTGCTTAAAAATAATGGTGGGAATCTGTTTAATTGCGTCCTGCATCCCTTACTCTGATTGGATTCATCACATAATTTTTTTCAATACTATTGAGTATACTTTACTCATAGCCTGTAACTACCCACTGACTGAAGCTACTAAGTTGCTGTGACTTGATCAAGTCAGAGTCTCAGACATTTTAAAAATTCTAACCTCGGTAGAGTTTTGTATAATATTTGAGATTAGAAGTATAGATTATTCTTTTTAAGAAAAAATAGCTCTTAGCTTCCAATTGTTTTTGCTGTCTCAACTTAGTATACTGCAAAAGCTGCTAAATTTATCTAATGCGTAGTTGTTAGGACTTAGGGGTATTTACTATTTAGTGCCAATAGGGAATGTTATTCATGATAAATGGAGAAAAAGTACATTGATAATCAGTGCTACTTGAGTTTGAACATTTGATAAATGCTAAAATAATGTTGGTAAAGCAGTATAATAGTTTTGTACAAGTCTTTTGAAATTCATATCTCACATATTCCCTTGTTCCTCTTATCCACTTTCTTTGCCAATTGGGGCAGTTCCATTTTTGTTTCTAGAAAAGATGCTTGATTGAGACAGTCTTCTCTTTGTGTGATGTCCTTATTTGCTGGTTCCATGTTTTCTACTTCCCTTGGAATTTCCAGTTCTGTTAGAACCTTGGTGGTGAGGAAGCTTCTGATTTGGCATGTTTGTTGGGATTTCTAGAATCCTTTTATAAAAACAATTCCTCTTTGGTGCATGGCCAATAATTATATGACAATCCTTTCTACATGTAATCAAGCCTATATCCCCATTCTTTTGGCACCACAACCACAATTGCCTTGTTTGGTGCTAATATATACTTGTTTCTCCTCCATTCAATTCCTTCTTTTTGGATTAAAGCTCATCATTTAATTTTCTTCTCCTTAATTACCCATATATGTCATATTTCCTTTTGTTTCTGTTGGGTCCCATTACCATGCTCAGCTTTACTACTCCATTTTCTTCAATCTTACATATAAATGATGCAGCAATTATTGGTACGTTTCAATTGGTTTCAGCTCAATATTGCTAGAGACGGACAATGTTTTTATGCATATGATTTAGGTGTGAGTTAAAAATTTTGTGGTCAAACTTAAATGAAGATTACTATCTTAAATCCTATGCCTTGAATCTGAATCACTCCGCTAATTGTTGAATCCTTTCAGTTCAAAATTTCATTCTCGTCATAACTGAACAGTCAAATACAATGGTTAACATATGCTTTAGAAAAAAAATTACGCATATTGTGTCTCATGCCACTTGTAGCAGTTAGATATACATATGCCTAGCATATTTCTTTTCAGAATGTACGTCTATTTGTGTGTGTATGATCTATTTCTTTGTAACTATTAATTAATCTGCTTCAACACTCAATAGGATTTGGGTCACAGAATGAAATGCATCATCTAGTGGTTGTGTCAATTAGCCTTATGTATAAGCAAATATTTGTTCAACTTGTTACACTCATATATTTTTCCCTAGTTATCTAATTTTGTTTCTTTCTTGGACAACACCAATGATGAAATATGATTTTATTCTAGGAAGATGCATGAGTTCTCCATTGTTGATGGTTTTGTGGAGATAAGTGAATGCATGGCAGAGATGACCAAGTACGTGGCTAATGAACCATCCGTTGGGCTTTTCTTTATCCAACAGCATGCTCAAAATGCAGTACCCAATATCATCAAAGTTAAGAAAAATGTTGTTGAGAAGTCTCATGAAACAACTTTGCACACAGAAGATTTGGAGGACTCTGTCACAATGGTTCAATCAATGAAAGAGTGTGGATTTCCCATAGCTGATAAGATGATCAGAGAGATTAAAAAATCTCTGATAACTATGGAAACAAAACAACCGAAAAGAGGGTTAATCCATCCAGCATCAAGTTCTCATTCAGAAAGAGCTAGTTTCTTGGGTAACGCTGCATTTTATGCTCAGGAGGGCAATGAAAAAAGGAGTAACTATTTCTCAAATGTTTTGAAGTCAGCAAAAGAGAAGGCTGGCAGCTTCAAGTGGCGGCAGCTTGATACTCGGGGATCAATAGATTCCACGGATGAGAAGCCACCAATGTACCCTAATTTGCCGTTGTTGGTCACATCTGCAAGCATTACTTCATCTTTTCGGGCTGCCGAAACTGATGAGTTGCCTGTATCAAGCCAGGTTGAAGACGAGTCTCAGCACAAACAGACCGATGTTAGTGATATCAGCATTAATTTATTGTCAGTATCAGAAAGATTCGACGACTTCAAAGCTAATAAAGAAGCTAAACTAGCGGAGTGGCTGGACGGAACTGGCAACCTTGATGATAATTGCGGCACAGGTGATGAGAAAAGGTCTTAGTTTGGCATGATAAAGAAGCTATACTTCAATAAAATGCTTCACCCCGTACATGCTGTTGTACAACATCAAGTTTCTCTGAATTGTGATTATAAATAAAATGATTTTTTTGTAATGCTGTAGAGATTTTCTTTGAAATTTAAACAAGCATGATTCTGTACGGGGTTTGATCATGCATGATATTGCATTCCTTCTACCTGGAACTTCAATATTTATTTCTTATGTCAACTGATGGAAAGGAGATTTTCAAGAATGTTGAGAAAATAAGACTTAAAGAGAGTAGTTAAATGCTTGGTTTATAAAAAGGCTGAGTTTTATGATGATAGGTACTTTTATAAAAATATAACGGTTGGTTATGAACCTAGAGATAATAGAATGGATGAACCGAACTGCAAATGGGTTACATACTTACATTAGGATCATTTCTTTTCATAGGGAAACTTTGAGAATAGTAGGAAATGTAGGGTTATTTTATTGTAAAGTGCATTTGGAATTAAACAAAAGCATATCTTATCATGTTTTACCTACGTTTGTTTTCATCCAATTCCTTTCTTTATGTCAACTTTTTTTTTTATCTATTGTATTGTGTGTGCGATTGTGCATGTAAGTTTTCTAAATTAATTCTTCCATTTTAAAAATGTATCAATATAAAAGGTATATATATATCATGTAAGAAATGGACATAATAATATTTCATAAAGGACGTTATAATTCTACTGCACTAAAAAAACATATATTTTTAATATGAATTACTTTTAGGAGACTTTTGATATGAAATAAATATTTTAATATCTGGGAATCATAAATAAAATTTATTTAGTTAATTATTGTGAATATTTAGATAATTTTTTTAATTAAAAAGTTACCTAATATTTTTATTAGTTACCTTAATTTAATAAGAATAATTAGCATGATATTTTTTTTTTACTTTACTGAAAGAAAAGAAAAATTAACTTGAGAAATTAAGATCTCACTTCTTCCATGAAAAAGTTTTTGTGAAAAATTAGTTAAAAAACATTCATATGAAACATCCTTTTTGATGAATGCTGTTTTTTAATTTTCAATCATAGAAAACTAAAAGTTTATCCCCTATCAAACACTTTCACTCTCGGATTACTATGGCCAACTTTCTTATCTATTCGACCAGTCACACAGGTTTATATCATTACACTCACGAAGAAAATCTTAGTTTGAATTATTTTCGAATTCACTCTTTGGAGAAATCAGACACAAAAAATGAGATGAATATCTATTGTTTCAATCATTCTTATTTGTCCCAATCTCAATAAACATGAGAATCTTTCTTAACTATAAAGGTTTCTTTTAAACTATTAGACAAAAAAGATTAGTTGTGAACGAGGATTAAATTAGAAAATAAATTAACTTTTATTTATCTTTATAATTAATAAATATTAAGTTTATCGTAAAATTTTGAAATATAAGAGGATATTGTTAGTTAGAAACAAAAATAACAAAATCCAAATTATTTTAGAATATCAGGATAAATTTAGATGAATGCATTCAAATTTCTTATCATCAATAGCCACCAAAGCACGCAAACCACAATTTTTTATGCTCATTTTTCTATCAATGATTTAAACCTAATTGCGTAGTTGTTTTTAATGATGAGCATTAAACTCGAAAGAATAAATACGTACAATGATGTAATTATTTCAATTGCAGAATACAAAGGAGACCTGCACTATAGTTGTCTTAAAGAACCAAATACAACATTTAAGGTTTTATGA
The DNA here is from genome assembly GCF_000004515.6 of Glycine max. Classification (NCBI taxonomy): domain Eukaryota; kingdom Viridiplantae; phylum Streptophyta; class Magnoliopsida; order Fabales; family Fabaceae; genus Glycine; species Glycine max. Next base: position 44,010,291 of record NC_038246.2, read on the forward strand.
CACAGCCAAATTCCAACATGAAGGTTTGGTTCTTTTGCTTTCTTCTTCTTCTTAGTATGACTGCAATCAACCATGGCAAACTAGATGATGAAAACATACCCAAAGAAATGTATGGGATAAGCGGACGTGAACTTTTCAACGTGGCTGCTCCATGATACATAAATGCTGAAATTAACAAGAAACATGCTTAATTAAAAATATCATCTACACGAAAGTATTCCCAGATGATGTTATGACATTTATCATTATATATCACAAAATAGAGTTGTATGTATTCTCTCCATTGTACTTTTTTTTATAATATATATATATATATATATATATATATATATATATATATAATATTATTATTAAGAATTGATCTTAGTGTTCCCGAAAAAGATCTAACATATCTCTCCCTTGTACTATTAAGTTTGTGTACCGCTCTAAATTGATCTTACCTATTGTCTTTGCTATATACAATATACTTTCGTCGTGTAGATCTTTAGTTTATCCCTTTTTCTCAATTATATGTCAAATCTTGGATTTGCATTCTTTTTATTTTCTTTTTGTTCTGTGATTGTAAATAAACAAGTGGATAGAAGTAATTTTTAAAAAAAATACCAAATTTACTAATTTTACTATGATAAAAAAAAACAAATGAAAACACGTTACATATATTTATGGAAAAGATCATAAAGAGAGGTATATATATCTTTAAAAATTATTTATAAATCACTTTGAGTTAACTAGCTCATACTTCAATCGGAGAGATGTGTTGAAATCAAGTGATGTCAATAGTACTTTGATCCTCTCCGACGGCTTTTCTCTCATGCTCTCTCTAGCAAAAAAACATTGGCAGCCAGAGTAATTCAAAGCTTTAATTGATTTTTTTTAAAGGCACGCAAGGAATTGAACGAAGGCTCAACTAATTTGGCAGTTAGATTTTATGAAATATTAATACAAAAAATAAAACTATGGCTGAACATAACTCTAAACTTCACAATAAAAATATTCAATGATATATTTCATCATCAAATAATAATAGATAAAAAATTGTATGAATTGATGCAAATGAAAAAATATACTAGAATTAATAAAATTGACAAAAAAATGAAAAACTAAACCTTTCAATTTTAATTTTAAATATAAAGTCAATAAAAAAATATAAAGTCTTAGACCGCTTTAAATATAATTTTAATTTTCTTTATTGATCTGATTCTAATAGTTTTTAATGCCAAAAAATTGTACTTTAAAATATAGAATAAAAAATCAAATAATAATAGTAAAAAATTATCACAAATTATGAATCTCTTGTTTTTTTTAACTCACACTGTTTAGAAAAATTAAAACAATATTTTATAGATTTTAGGGATTAAAAAATAATTTTAAATTTGAAAGACTAAAAATAAAATGTTTTAAATTTGAGAGAATAAAAATATATTTATCCTTGATTTGTTTTTGAAGATTTTAAGTATAAATATGTATAATTTTAATTAAAAAGCAACTTAAGTGGAGAAAAATAACTTGTACCAAGCATATATACATTTTTTTTTTTACAGATACACATTTATTAATGATAAGGAATGTGGAATTACACAAAAGACAAAACCTACTACTAGAGTCTAGTAGTAAGAAATAAAAAAATATAGCTAGAAAACTATTTGACATGTAAATAACATTGGCCGCTGACTTTCTCAGGTCTTGTGAGCATAAAAAATGACATTGATCACTCCTATTCTGTAGTTTAAAAACAAAAGTAATCGCTGGTGAAGATTGAAGATTCTGACATTTGTCACCACCCTACACTTTAGTTCCCACCTTTTGACCGTATTTAAACCCACACGTCACCGTTTCGCTCTCACTTTCAAGTTTCAACTCCCAACCCCACACCATAAACCGTTTAAATTAACAATAATCTTAACCACCGTTTCCCCACCGCGCTTTTCATCATCGCACCGCACAAATGACGCGCCTCAGAAAACTCGGCACCGTCGCCACGGCCATTGCCACCGCGTACGGTGGCGCCCTCATCCTGCACGAGCCTCTCGTCTCCGCCAGCGATCACGGAGGCGGTTCCCGCCTCGAGGCACTCCGGAAGAAGGTGCACGACTCCGACGCCGTCGTGCCGGCCAGGAAGGCGCAGCTTTCAGCGCTCGAGGCCGCCGGAAAGTCGAATCCGCTCGACGTTCTCGTCATCGGCGGCGGCGCCACCGGTTCCGGCGCCACACTCGACGCCGTGACTCGAGGACTCCGCGTCGGGCTCGTGGAGAGGGAGGATTTCGCCGCCGGAACTTCGTCGCGATCCACGAAGCTCCTTCATGGAGGTACATTGTTGCAAATGAATTATGATTCGTATTGATTTGTCTGTCATTGATGCTTTAATAGTGATGGATATTGTATTTTCGTTATTTTGTTTTGTTAAATGATTTCGCAATGCGCGGTGTGCAATTGCTGTTCGGAATCTAGAATCTTCTGTTAGAAGGAAGCATGGTTTTAAATTACGGTTGCAGTCGGGTTACGGTGAACCAGAAAACCTTTACATTGCAGACAATTGCTGGAAAATATGGTTGATGCGGCCACAAGGAAGAATTGTGGTCGCAGTTGCGGTTTCGTTTCGTTGTCATATTTGACATTTCAGGGATTTGCATTACTGTTGCGGCCATAGTCGCGGTTGCCATACACACCTTGACATGGCGGCGCGTGGCGGACCGTTTTTTGAAACCTTGGTTATAACTTATAAGTTTAACGTGGTTTATTTTTTGGTCTATTTTTTATTTATTATCATTTGGTTGTTTTTTTAGGTGTAATATAGATATGTGTGATTAGTGTATGCTGATGATTAATGAATTGGAAAATGAGTTTTTTTAAAAGATGATAAAACTGAACATATGCACATGGAACAGCATGAAGCTGTTTGAGCTGGGTGGTATATTCCAGATTGGACATTGGTGTCATGATTTCTAATTCAACGCTGTTGCTTTTATTATTATTATTTTTTGGCTTAAATATGTTGGAAGTATTGATAAATGATATTGTTCTAGGTCCCAAATAAATTTTCATTGTTTTGAGTTCCTAATATATTAAAACTTTTGTTTTGAATTCTTGCTATAATGACACGTCACTTGACAAACTGATCTTCCAAACATCACAAACGGTTATGATGGTACCACATCATCAAAGACTCAAAGCAAAAGTTTTAATATATCAAGGACTCAACAATGAAAAAAATTATTACAGACCCGAAAAAAAATTCGATCATTTATTAGAGACCTCAAACATATTTAATATTTAAGCCTTGTTTTTTTCTCTTATTCCTTTGCTTCGTGTAAATCATGCATGAGGATCTACCTAACAGAATAAGCTTTTAAGAAAGTTGTTATTTGTCTTCTATAATCTTTTATATGTATATAAGTGTAATTATACCCATATTGTTTGCTATTGTTATCCTTAGGCATGTTATTATTTTCTTTTGTTGTTAACACAAGTTATACTTCACTTAAAATTTGGTCGGATAAAAAGGCACATGCTATGGCTGTAACAGAAGATGCATATATTGATGTCCTTTCTTTGAAAGGAAATTTAGGTAGAACTGTGAATCTGTGATTTTGAATTAGTTTTTGCAAGTGAAAGATAACATATGAAGTGTACTCCCTAAACTAAAAAAATGAAACACACTTTGGGATTTTAAGTTACCCAGGTCAAAGGCAATTGTGGTTCCCTTTTCGTAGAGGCTTGAGAAGCATCTTTGGTTATGAGTTTTAACTTTTGACATATAAGATTTGTGAAGGCCTGTGTGCATCTTAACAATGTAGAAACTGAACTGCCAGAGTTCATTTCTCTTGGGGCAATGTTTTATTAAATTTATGCACCGTTCTATTTTATTTAGATTAACTTTCTAAACACTTGATCTAAATCTAATATGTCAGTGTGTTTGTGAACTATTAGGTGTTCGATACCTGGAGAAAGCTGTATTTAACCTTGACTATGGACAATTCAAGTTAGTGCTTCATGCCCTTGAAGAGCGGAAACAGGTTATTGAAAATGCACCACACCTATGTCATGCATTGCCATGCATGACTCCATGTTTTAGCTGGTTTGAAGTAGTGTACTACTGGATGGGCTTGAAAATGTATGATTTGGTCGCTGGAAGACAACTGTTGCACTTATCAAGATATTATTCGACAAAAGAGTCTGTTGAGCTCTTTCCCACTCTGGCAAGGGAGGTAAATGATAGAACCCTAAGGGGCACAGTTGTTTATTATGATGGGCAGATGAATGATGCACGACTTAATGTTGGATTGGCTTGTACTGCTGCTCTAGCTGGTGCAGCAGTGCTGAACCATGCAGAAGTTTTATCATTACTGAAGAATGATGATGGAAAACGGGTTATTGGTGCACGAATTCGGGACAATTTAACTGGCAAACTCTCTCTCTCTCTCTCTCTCTCTATATATATATATATATATATATATCAGAAAATTTAAGATCATATATGTGAATGTGAGTAGTTTAAGGAGACTTGGATGTTAAATGTAATATGTAATACATGTGAAACCCGAAGCATTATAATCCCTAAGTGGATTTTTAGATTAAACCACATATTCAAAGCCAGAGTGTAACCCCGCCTCCCCTTGAGGGAATGAACATGTCTGCAGCTGAAGTAGAACTATTGGTCTTAGGTAAAGTCAAATGTGAAGCTCTGCTCTACAGTTTCGCATCATGGATACTTACAAACAAATTTTTACTTAAAATTTCCTATGTTGTTATTTGTATGTTCACTTACTAAGAAATTAATCGATGTCAATTGGCAATTAATATACTATTTAATGCAAATTGCAAGATGAAGTACAATTTAATAGAAATTGAAAGACAAATGACTTGCTTCTGTGTGTGGAATGTATGGTAAAACAAATGCGTTAAAGTTTGGGGAGCATATCTTAATCTGTGAGTTTTAAGAACCAAAATTAAATATTAGTTATTTATAGCTTGATAGTTAATTACCTTTATTTGCTATTTTTCATGCTGCAGGCAAAGAGTTTGATACATATGCAAAAGTAATTGTGAATGCGGGTGGGCCATTTTGTGACTCTATAAGGAAAATGGCCAACAAAAATGCACAGGAAATGATTTCTCCCAGCAGTGGGGTGCATATTATACTCCCTGATTATTATTCTCCAGAAGGAATGGGTCTAATTGTCCCTAAAACTAAGGATGGACGTGTTGTTTTTATGCTGCCATGGCTGGGAAGAACAGTTGCTGGGACTACAGATTCTAGTACTAGCATTACTTATCTTCCAGAACCACATGAAGATGAAATACAATTTATATTGGATGCCATCTCCGATTACCTTAATGTTAAAGTATGTTATTCATGCCAATATATCTTACTACTTTTACACATTATTTTTTTCTTATATTTTCTGAAGAATTGGTGTGGACAGATCACAATGATGTGATGTTTGATTCATAAAGTTCCCACCTAGTAGGAAAAGGCTATTGTTGGTGCTATTGTGTTTTTCTTCTCTCTTATTTCTGATGTTAGATTCAGAATTAAAAGATCTCATTGATATTGCTTGTTTGGAAATATGTTGGATTGTCTTACAAAAATAAAAAACAAAGAGACTATTTCACATCATATATATTTTTTTAATTATTAAATAATTTAATTTGGTCATTGTGGGACCCCCCTCCCTCTTCTATTATCTTTAACTGGGTTTGTCCTTATAATTCTTGATTAAATGCATGCAAATTGATGCTAGTGAGTATCCACTCAATCTACATGTCTTTTCTTTTTCTTTTTCTTTGAAAATAATTAATAACTGCATTTTCCATACCACACTGTTTGCTGATGGGGAATGAATAATACGGTAGGTACGCCGTGCGGATGTTCTTTCTGCTTGGAGTGGCATTCGGCCATTAGCAGTGGACCCAACAGCCAAAAATACTGAGAGTATCTCAAGGGATCATGTTGTTTGTGAGGATTACCCTGGTTTGGTCACCATCACTGGTGGCAAGTGGACTACCTATCGAAGGTAATTATTTAATGGGCAGCTGAAGTTGCTTTGCTGAAGTTTTTTCAAATGTTGTTTCACTAACCAAGTTTATTGTTAATCCTGTCGGTAATCTAATTACTCTATCTAACGAGTAATATTCAATTATTTTCTAACTTCTAGTGTTTAAGTCATTGTTGCCTTTCTTTCTCATCAGCGTTCCAGCAACATTGGTATTATTCTGACTATAATGTGTTTTCAGCATGGCAGAAGATGCTGTTAATGCAGCTATAAAGTCTGGAAAGCTGACCCCCACCAGTAGATGTGTGACCAACAATCTCCGGCTTGTTGGTGGTGAAGGGTGGGAGCTTTCTTCTTTTACAGTTCTTGCTCAACAGTATAAGCGCATGAAAAGTACATATAGTGGTAAAGTTGTTCCCGGGGTAATGGATTCTGCTACTGCAAAGCACTTGTCTCAGGCATATGGAACATTGGCTGAGCGTGTGGCTACCATTGCTCAGGTTTGCTTGTTATATTTCTTATTGTTAGTTTTGTTGAGCAAGAAACATATACAAATGCATTTTACTGTAAAATAGAATGTGTGATTAGTAACATCTGTGATTTGGTATCATTTGAGCAACTTTTCAGTTTCTAGTACTCACATTTAAACAAGCACACTGTGCTCTGTTTTGTAATTTTCTTTCCATTTGTTTTTCATATAGTAAACCTTATGGTCCGTACAATTTATCTTGAAAATAGTATAATGGTGTTTCATTTTGGTTAAGTTTGTTATTTCAGAATTTTAAAGATGGAGCTAGATTTTGTCTGAATATGACACCATCTGTACCTATATACGAGATTATGGTCCAAAACAAAAAAAAAAAAACTCTCTTGTATGCAACTAGATTTCTTAATCATGCACCAGAGCAGACATTGGAACATGAGCATGGGGTGTTTTCTTATCTTTGTTTCTTTTTCCTTTTAGTTCTTCTGTTATTACTCAAAGTATACATTAGTGTGTGCATGTGACATTACGGTGAGACAGCCTCTCATGATCGTAATTGTGCATTTTAGTTATTGCATTCCTAACAATAAGGATCCTTTTGGTATGATGGTAATATTTCTATGTTAAGAGGCTTCATGCATGTTCTAGGAGTTCTAGTCTGCTTCAGCATTTCACATCACAACTATTAAAAATTGATTCTGTATTTTTTCTGTTTAGAATGAAAATTTGGGTAAACGACTTGCCCACGGTTACCCTTATCTGGAGGCAGAAGTGGCCTACTGTGCTCGTAATGAATATTGTGAATCTGCTATCGATTTCATTGCAAGGAGGACTCGTCTTGCTTTCCTTGAAACTAACGCAGCACGAAAGGCATTGCCTCGCGTGATTGAAATATTGGCAAATGAGCACAAGTGGGACAATCCAAAGCAGAAGGAAGAGTTGGAGAAGGCTACAGAGTTTTTGAAGACTTTTAAATCCTCCAAAAATGCTCAGTTCCACGATGGAAAACACAGTTAGCTTTGTACCTCTGCCAAAGTCTTCAATCAAATTAAGGAATCAGAGGCCATCTTTTAGTTTACCACTTTGTCAATCATCTTTGTATTTTGTTTTGTTTTTTTTTTTTGCTTTTCCCTCCTACCCCAAGTAATTATTTATTTGTTCTTTTAACTTGACGGGTTTTACAGAATAGAATTCACTTAACTGAAGCAGTTTTGCCCAACACTTCTGTCAGTTTCTAAAGTTGATGTTGAAGATACAAAAATGGAAAGCTTTATTAAAAATAAATGAAATGCATAGTTTTTATCTTTTTGATATATGTTTTCTTTTTTAATATGTTTTTCTACTTTTGTAAAATTAACATAACCGGACTTTCTATAAGGATCATGACGATATCTAGCTTTAATTTATCTTTTTTTTAATAACAAAATAATAAAAAAGACTTGATTCTCTAGACTAAAAATTAGAGAGTTAAAATTATCCGTTAAAATAGATAAAAAGTACATACAAACTAATTTTCTTTAATAAAACAAAATAGTTAATTTATTTTATTTCAATTCATTTTGTGATCAATAATTAAATGCATGATTACAAATATTTTTTGTATGACAGCAATTTTTCAAAAATTTTTGTTATCAATAATACAAAATATTTGACATACATGGACAACAATTGAGTTTTTGCTCAATTTGACTAAGTTTACACACTCAAGTTTATAAGACAAGTAGGAACATATTTAATTTATGGTCAATTTGAAATAACTTAATTAAGGACTAGATTATATTTGGATAAATTTTCTTATGAATACTTGTAAGAAAAAAAATAAAAATAAAAACTTCTTTAAAAAATTAAAATCTACTCATGTATTTTTTTTTTCTCTTTCTTTTGAAAACCAGTAGAACAAGTAAAGTAGGCACTCCACTCCTAAAATCAACTTCTTATCCTTCTTACTTCATAGCAAACAGTTTGGAACCCCCCAAAAATGGGTGCAACGACGGCCATTGCCGCACTCTCTCTTCACTGCTTCTCCAAATCCCACACACACTTTTCACCCTTTCGCACTCTCCCTCGCCTCACATGCTCCTTCTCTTCCTCCATCAAATTCAACATCTCCTTCGCTCCCCCTAAGCCCAAGCCCAAGCCCGAACCCGACGCCTCAAACGAGCCCGACGGGCCGCTCCTCATCCCGTGGATCGTCCGGGGCGAGGACGGCAACCTCAGGCTCCAATCAGAACCTCCCCCGAGCCTCCTCAATGCCATCGCCACCGCCCAAACCGGAACCAAAAAGGACAATAAGCAAACCAAAACCACCGCCGCCACCGCCACCAACACCACTAAACCTCAAAAGGCTCGCTCCACAGCGCCGCCGCAGCATTCGAAGGCGGCGCGGCGGTTCTATAACCAAAACATCAAGGAATCCTCCGCCGCGCGCCTCAGCAAGGTTCTCGCCGCCTCCGGAGGTGAGTTTGTTACGGGATTGGTTATCGCCGTTACGAGTTCGTTATTTACTGTTACGAGTTAGTTGTTTGTTGCTGTGAATGTTTTCAGTTGCGTCCAGGAGAAGCTGCGAAGAGCTTATCTTCGAAGGGAAGGTTACGGTGAATGGTACCGTGTGTAATACGCCTCAGGTTTGGTTTGTTTCCTGCACTGAATTAATTTCATTTTCTCCAATTTGAATTTCGTGGTTTTTGATTTTTTTGTATTTAATTTAATTCATTTTTGCATTTTGCAGACTAAAGTTGATCCTGCGAAGGATGTTATCTATGTGAACGGGAACAGGCTTCCGAAGAGGCAGCCTCAGAAGGTTTATCTGGCATTGAACAAACCCAAAGGGTATGTTATGTATGTTCATTGTTAAGGCCTATTTCGATAATAAGAGAAGAAAATAAGGACAAATGAATTGATATTTTCTTATAAGCTAAAATCAACTTTTGCACTTCAGTTTTTGGACAAGTTAGATGAGAGAGTTTTATACAAGTTAAGTGAATAAGTTGATTTTATCTTATGAGAGAAGCTTAATTCATTTTACCTTTTTATTTTTTTTTTCTCTTGTAAGTATTTATGAAGAAGTTTAATGTATGTCTAGGTTGCATGGGTTGAATTTCCTAGTGATGCTAATGCAATTGTGTTTCCTCAGGTATATATGTTCATCTGGGGAGAACGAGTCTAAATCTGTGATAAGTTTATTTGATGATTACTTGAACAGTTGGGTATGTGACGCTTTGAGCTTTATTGATTAATATTTGATTGATAGTAGATTTTGTTTTGTTTTGTTTTTTTTTTTTTTTATAACTTTGATCTTAAATAGTTATGTGAAGGCATTGGATAACTCTTTTTGAGACAATATATCGTTCATCTCTTTTAGGATCTATGTCTGTAGTTCCCTCTGCTTTTGCATTAAAACATTTTTTTCTTTTTTGCAGGGTAAAAAGCATCCGGGAGTACCCACACCACGGTTATTTACTGTAGGGCGCCTTGACGTTGCTACCACTGGGTTAATTATTGTGACTAATGATGGTATGTGATTTGCTGTGAAAGCAGTTTTATCTCTATTCTATTGATAAATTACGTCTTAAACATGAACAGTTTCATCTAATACTTAATGCAATGATGCTTGTTTACACTTTACAGGAGATTTTGCTCAAAAGCTTTCGCATCCTTCATCAAATTTATCAAAAGAGTGAGTCAATGAGTTTGGTTTGGGTGTGTGTTCTCAATGAAAAAACTTATGCTTTTTCTTTTGCTAAAAAAAACTTATGCTTCTCTAAAGGTTCTTGGGATGTTGTGAACACATTTTGTATGGGAAGTTTGGTTCAAGTGATTTTGATGCTGTTGTGCATTTCATAGTTTTTTACTGTTTACTTGCACTAAATGATTGAAAATGATTAGGTTCTCCCTATCCCATGGCAATCCTATCCTAATCGAACACTTTATTGTATGGTTTATGTTATATGTTTTTTTTGTGTGTTATTATTATTATTATTATTATTTCTCGGACCAAGAAAGTCTTTCATTCAAATTTCAAATAAATTCTCATTCTCTGAAACACCTCATTTGTTATATTAGATACATTGCAACAATTGATGGTTTAGTTCACAAGAGGCACTTAATAGCCATAAGCGAGGGAACTACTGTTGAGGGTGTCCTTTGTGTGCCTGATGTTGTGGAGTTACTTCCACGTCAGCCAGAGATGCAAAGAACTCGAATTCGCATTGTGGTAATTTATCTGTTTTGATCTTTTATATCAGTTACACTACTCTAATCAATACTAGTTGTAAATTTGTGCATCTGACATTATCTGATGATAACATAGTATCTCACTTAAACCACAATCTATTGGTGTGTATGGTTGATGAATAATGCAAACTATAGTGTTGTTGGCTATAGTATAGAAAAGGTATGGAAATGGAACTATTGACTGTGTTTCATATAATACTACTTTGGGTCAATTCTAGGAAAGGCACGAAACATAATTTGATTTCTCTGCACCTTCTGCCAAAGTCAAGTTGAATCTGCCTCTCACCTTTTTTTCACATGCAAAAAAATTATGCCATTGTGGTGGGAGTTCAACTCTTGGGTCAAGGAAGACAGAGTCTTGCATTGTAGGCCTGGGGACAACTTCACTCAGCACTTCTCCTTGGCTGCTTCGAGGGCTTCTAATAGAAAGTGGAAGATTTGGTGGATAACAGCAACAATATCTATTTGGAACTTTAGAAATGATATGATCTTTAAAAATCAACCGTTCGTTATCTCTAAGTTGGTGGATAATGCAATCTTTCTTACCTGGTCTTGGTTGAGGGGGTGGGAAAAGGACTTTGCTGTTCCTTTTCAGCAATGGTCCTCATCTATGTCTCTTGCCTTCACCTAGTGTGGGACGTTTGGCTGGGTTTTGTAGTTTTACTTGTTGGGGTGTTATTTTGTTGATTATGTTTTCTAGTCTCAGGAATGGCATCCTATATGTATCTTTGTAGTACCCCTGGTACTATTCATATCTAATATATAAATACTTTTGGCCGTTCAAAAAAAAAAAAAGAAGAAATTATGATCTTCTCTTGTTGTAATCTTACTCATAAGTTGAAGTGTTTCAAGTCAGGTAATACTGAATGATTTAATTTTTGCCCATTTTATAAAAACTGAGCCAAGGGAATTCTCAGATGAATGGCTTTGGGGTATTAAACATTAATTACAAATCCTGTTTTCCTTTTATGTTTCTGAGTGTTCAATCATATTTTGGAACTTGAAGACTGAACATATATTGTTGGACCTGAATGGGAATTTGTACATATCACAAGGGAGTATTGGCGTATATAATATATTTAAGCAATAATGCCAGGATATTGACATCCTCATCCTCATTATCTCAAAATGACTTCCTTTTAGTCTGTTGAATTTTCTCTATCTACTTTTTAGAACATGAGACTTCCTAGCTGACATTTGTTGCTTCTTTTAATTTGGATTCTCATAGGTTCATGAAGGTAGGAAACATGAAGTTCGTGAACTCGTCAAAAGAGCTGGACTTGAGGTTAGCTTATCATACATGTGGTCTGTTTAACTTTCCCCAGAAGGGCAAAAGTAAAACTACTAATGCTTAAATCATGAAATTTAATGAACCCAATTCCAGTTATTCTGGATCCTGCTTCTTTGCTTCAGATAGGAGTTTATTAAATTTTGGTATTATTAGGCATAACTTGTATTGATATATAGTGATGCTATTACAATTTTTCATGTGAGTATTGTCCACTGATGTACATGGGTTTTCTCATGTACATAATATATTATTGAAATGGTTATATCTTCAACATAGTATCATGCTTTCAGAGGAAGCCTATATTTCAGGTGGACTCTCATTACTAGATAGCACTTTCATGATTTGTGTTTTGATAATTTATCTCAAGTGTGAAATGAATAGGTCTCTGACCCTAACTGAATATTGTAGAAAGAGATAAGGGAAAGAGAGAGAGAGAGAGAGGCACATGAGTAAACTGTAATTAGGTACTCTACAATGTGTAGCTACCATCATATTTATAATACTAGGTTAAGCATATCCAAGCACTTGGGCCAAGCCCGTATACATACTAAAACCCTTTTATTCTAAACAGCTCTAACATAAATGACTCTAACACTCCCCCTCAAGTTGGAGCATAGATGTTAATCATGCCCAGCTTGTTACAAATAAAGTCACTACGCACCCCATTCAAAGCTTTTGTAAGCACATCTGCCAGTTGGTCGCCTGTCTTGACATAAGAGGTGGATATAAGGTTCTGTTGCACATTCTCTCGGATGAAGTGACAATCTACCTCAATATGCTTCGTTCTTTCATGATAGACTGGATTTGATGCAATATGCATGGCAGCTTCGTTGTGACACCACAATTTCATAGGATAGGTATTAGAAAATCGTATCTCCTCCAAAATTTGTCTCACCCATTTCAACTCACAAGTCGTTTGGGCCATAGTCCTATATTTCTGCCTCTGCATTGGATCTTGCCACCACATCCTGCTTCTTACTTTTCCAAGAGATCAAATTACCTCCCCAAAATAAACAGTAGCCCGTGGTAGATTTACGGTCCATAGGAGACCCAGCCCAATCCGCATCAGAGAATGCCTCCACCTGCATGTGCCCACGATCTTGATACACAATCCCTTTTCTTGGAGCTTTCTTCAACTACTTAACAATGCGGATAAGTGCTTCCCAATGAGTGTTAGACGGGAACTTCATGAATGGACTAACAACACTTGTTGGGAAGGCAATGCCCAGTTTAGTGACACAAATAATTTAGCTTCTCCACTAGTCGTCTGTAGCTCTGTGGATCAGAGAATGGAACTCCATCTGCGGTCAACTTGATCCCTGGCTCCATAGGGGTTTCACATGGTTTGGCTCCCATCAAACCTGTCTCATTCAACAAGTCCAAAACATACTTCCTTTGTGATAGGAAGATCCCCTTCTTTGAGTACATAACCTCAATACCCAAGAAGTACTTCAAGGCCCCCTAGTCTTTAGTCTAAAACTAAAATTGAAGAAAACTCTTCAAGTCGTCAATGCCTTTACTATCACTTCCTGCAAGCACAATATCATCAACATACACCACAAGTAAGATGCTGCCAAGGTTAGTATTCTTATAAAACACTGTGTGATCACTCTGACTCCGCTTCAGTCCAAATGCAAGGACCACGTCACTAATTCTCCCAAACCAAGATCTAGGTGATTGCTTCAAGCTGTATAACGACTTCCTTAAGAGGCACACCTTGCCAAACTCCCCCCTGATCAACAAACCCAGGTGCTCCATATACACCTCCTCAAAGGTGCTATGCCTTTGAGTACAAAGCAGCTGTTCATGCAGTACTCCTTTTTGCAAGAAGATGGTAGAAGGAATAGGAGGTGGCAATACTGGTGGTTGGCTATCACTTGGTCTACTTGGCAGCTTCGAAACCGAATTCTGTTCTCTGGAGCGACTTTTGATGGAAACAAATTGGTTGAAGGCGCCACTTTCTTAATGTGGACTTGGCTTCATAATTTGGAGAAGGATTTTACTATTCATTTCAATCACTGGTCCAGTAACTTCAAACATCATTTTTTGCAGTAGTAGGGGTGTTTTTTGGGATCATATCACATGTATTTTCTTCCCATATTTTGGTTCCTAATCAGACTTATGCTGCCTGATTGAGGAACCATATTTATGGTGTCTAACTCTGTATTTAGTACCTCTGGTACTTCTCTAATATATATATAGTTTTATCTTTGCTGATAAAAAAAAAAAAGTCTTCATGCAAGAAAGCATTCTTCACATCCAATTGAAACAAAGGCCAATGATGTGTAGCAACAAGAGAGATAAGACTACGAACAGAGGAAAGCTTAGCAATAGGGGAAAAAGTATCAGTATAATCAACTCCATAAGTTTGAGCATACCCCTTGGCAACGAGGCAAGCCTTTAAACGAGCCACAGACCCATTAGGATTCATCTTGACAGTATAAACCCACTTGCAACCAATAGCTTTCTTTCCTTTAGGGAGAGAAATGAAATCCCAAGTTCCATTTTTCTCAAAAGTCGTCATTTCCTCCTTCATTGCTTGTCTCCAGTCACCATGACTCAGGGCATCTGAAAGAGATTTAGGGATAGAAACAGAATCTAGGCCAACAACAAAGGACTTAGAGGTGGATGGCAAATGAGCAAAAGACATATGTGAGGAAATGGGATGTCGACACTGCATGAGCCTATGACTGCAAGTACTGCTGATTCTGCGAGGAATGAGGACACCAATTTCTATAGTGACACACTTTCCCACAAGCATAACAAGTCACCTGTCCACCACGACCTCCACCTCGACCATGGCCACGACCACCATGACCTCCTTGATTGAACTGCTAGAGCAAAGTGATCAAGGGAATCACCCTCTGGAGTGGAGTGGGAGTCCTCAAAAGAGGACTGCATAACCCAAGAGAAAACATCAGTAAGAGTATCCACCTGCTGACTAGATAATATCTGAGAGCGAACCACCTCAAACTCTGAATCAAGACTAGAAAGCTGGCTTAGAGCTATAAGTTTATTCTGTTGGGTCACCATCTCCTCTACAGATTTGCAGGCGAGGAGAGAAGTCAATTCTTTAGTGTACTTCTTGAACTCTAAGAAGTAGTCCATCAATTTCCGCTTATTCTGTTTGGGGCTGAAAATTTCCTGCAGAAGAGCATAAGTCCAATTCAATTTGTTGGATTTTGCATAGATGAATTTCAGAAAATCCCATAATGGGTAATAACAAACTGAGTTCGTCTATCAACGGAATTGACGAGCAATGCTAAGATCCGTTTGTCCTCCGTATTCCACATCGCTTCCTTCGACCCATCCGTACATGTTTCTATTAGATGATCTTCCCT
This sequence comes from Glycine max, assembly GCF_000004515.6. Classification (NCBI taxonomy): domain Eukaryota; kingdom Viridiplantae; phylum Streptophyta; class Magnoliopsida; order Fabales; family Fabaceae; genus Glycine; species Glycine max. The sequence continues at coordinate 44,025,633 of NC_038246.2, forward strand.
ACCCATCCCACCGAGACTAACTTCAACCAAATACTTCCCTTCCACATAATTCTCACCGTCCCCATCAAGTTTGATATCAGTGAGTTTGGAGGAAGTGGTAACGATATCAGTAGTAGGCCCCTTGGCACCTCTGTCGCTGTTAGACATCCTTATGCAACAACGAAACACACTCTTTGACCCAGACAACACCCCGGGTCACACCGTAACTCCTTGGAACACTCCCAAAACACCATGAACTGCCACAAAATCAACTGAGCTTTACTCACACATAAAAAATGACCTACTCTGTCCCAAAAAACGCAAGCCATCAGCTGCGAAAAACTGACGTCCAAGGTCGCACACGAAAAAGCCCATAAAAATGGAATTTTCTAATCCCCGAGTTGCACCATGTTTTGGCTACCGAAATTTTTTTCAACCTTCCAGCAGTCTTGGTCAGCCTCCGTTGTGGCTGCTGGTAAGGGTTTTTTTTTTTTTTTTTTCCGGCTGCAGACAGAGACTGCTGAAGGCAGCGCTAAACCTTACCTGGGTCTTTGATACCATCTAGAAAGAGATATGAGAGAAAGAGAGAGAGGCATATGAGTAAACTGTAAACATCTATAATACTAGGTTAAGCATCACTTGGGCCAAGCCCGTATACATATTAAAACCCTTTTATTCTAAACAGCTCTAACATGAACGACTCTAACAAATATAATACTGTCTGCATGTCTGACATTATTTCTGTTTTTGAGTAATTTCTTTATGTTAAATCCATCAGAAAAATCAGACCAGATTAAAGATTTTTGGTTCTGCTTGACATTGATTACTTTCATCCTTGTCTTTTGTGGTATCTGCTTGTGTTTATTGGTTTCAACTTATGGGAATTTTAGTTTTGGGAGTGTTTCCATGTATGATATCTATAGATAATAACAACATGCTAAGTGCTTTTATTTTTCTCCTTCAGGGAAATGACTAACTACATGCATTGGTTTCTTGTTTTTGTTTCATATTTCAGATTCATTCATTAAAGCGAGTACGCATTGGTGGGTTTAGACTTCCACCAGACCTTGGGTAATTGCCATGCATCTAATTTTCCTTAGTTCTTGAAGTAGTATTTCTTCAGATCTAGTAGTAATAGCCGTATTCAAATACAATTACTATAACATTTCAATTGAATTAGCAGGTAATTAAGTGAATTAAAACATTTTTATCTGTTGCATTTTCAGGTTAGGAAAGTATATTGAGTTAAATAAAACGAATCTCAACGCATTGGGGTGGAAGAGCTAATAAAGTTGCTTCTTAAATTACTGGAGCTAGAAACATTCCTCATTCTTATTCATATTAGAACAGCTCTGAAGCTATTTTCAAAGTGTTGTTCAGCACTTGTTTGATTTGAGCTATTGAATTCTGATACCCTGGCAGTGCACACTACTTTCCGGAGTGTTTAACGTGAAGCCAATATCATGCTCTTGCAATCAGCATATATGTATAGTCTAGAAGAACTGGGAGAAGATTTTAAACTACTGCTTAGAAGAGATATGACTTTTTCCGATGGACGTGAACCAACCCGGCGGATTGCTGGTATCTTTATTGAAATTGTTGTAAACGGTGATTACGTGCCTGTATGTAAAATGATACAAGTTTAACCTAGAGCGCCTGTTCAAATTAAGGGACTACTCGGACTCTAATTTGGAAAAAAATAATAGAAAGAATGGAGATCGAAATTTCCGGAAATATTATTTTTTAGACTAAACTCAATTTTTCAATGATTGGGCTGCATATTAATAGAAAGAGGGATTTTTTTTCTGCACCCAACATTTTTTCAATACATCATTTTTTTTTAATTTTAACATTGTTTTTATGTATAACCTATACTGTGTTGTCAATATTATATTAAAAATATTTTATGAAATAATTTAAAATAATGACTCATGTGCATAAGTCTCGAATATGTGATCTTAACATTATTAGTATAACACTCTAAATGAATTTATAAGTCAATTATGTTAAAAATAATTAATGTTGTTATATATAATATTAAAATTTTTAATATATATTTAATACACAAAAATTTACATAATAAATTTTATAATAATTAATTTTGATCTAATAATATATTTTTTTACATATATAAATTTTAAATAAAAATTATAAATTTAATAAAAATTTATATATGTAAAAAAATATATTATTACATCAAAATTAATTATGCAAATTTATGTGTATTAAATATATTTTAATGTCATATATAATGATATTAATTATTTTTAATATAACTCATCTATTAACTCTCTTGATAAGAGTGTCGTATTAATAATTAAAAGATCACAAGTTCAAGATTTATACGGATTATTAATTTTAAATTATTTTATAAAATATTTTTAATATAATATATGAAAAAATATGCTCGTGCAAGAAGAAAATCCCATAGAAAGAATGGAGATAGAAATTTCTTATTTCACTTGTTTGTTCGTACATAAAAATAAGAATTAAATAATTTTACGTAGGATCCACACTAAATTACTCTTATTTTTTTTTTATCTCGCATTATTCTTCTCTACATGAAAATAAAAATGCCTTTACACTTTTTCTATCTTTCTACTCACCCAAGTAAAACAATTTTTCTCATTTCTATTCATTCAAATAATACACATTTTCTACAATATTTCTCCCTTTATATCTTTCATTATTTCTTTTATTATTTAAAGGATAAGTTGTTTAAAATTTCATTACCCGCATTCTTAACTAGGGTGGCAACGAAGCAGAGCAGTCGCTCGGTAATTTCATTAACTGTGAAGTTTGAAGTTCATCACCTAAAATTCATCAACCTACCAAATCACCACGAAGGTAAGAAAATGCACATTTGAATTTGAGGCTTGGGGTTTTAATGATGGATCACCTATTCAATAACCACAATACAATATTAGTTGTGTTTTAATTGCTATTAATATTAGTGCAAGAAGATTCGAGTCGGATATGAAAATCAAGAGGGAATCCCTCGACAAAATTTCATTTACACTAGAATAGGCCACACAGTTGAAGAAAGTAAATATACAATAAGTTTAGCATGAAAAATATACATGTGAATTTCAGGTTGTTCTTCATATTGACTTGAATGAAATTGCTCATCACACGCAAACTCAATACCCAAAAAAAATAGAGCGAGCGAGCGACTTAACCCAAAAGGAAGGCAACGGCGGCAACGAAAATTGACATCACCATTACATTACAAACAATTGAGTGAGCAAATGGAATTGCTATCACCAAGGGCAGAATCAAAACCATCTTTTCACTGGTAGTCTACTCGGTTGTAATTTGCTGTAAGATCGGACACTGGCATCGGTTTGCTGCATCATCATTTTTTCAGAAATATGAATCAGAAATCTAATTGATGCAAGCACCCCAACAGTCCAAAAATTCTGGGAACCAAAGAGAACATTCTACACGGATAATATTTCAGATAATCTATCTTGTGCATCAGGAGGAATTTCCCTTCCAGGAACCTGAACATTAAGAAGCTTGGCATACCTGTAGAAATATTGTGTCAATATAATTCCATAAAAGGGTATTAACAACTAAAATTTGCATATACTTACTCCACAGGGGTGAACAAGTGTATATGTTCTGTAATGAAGGCAACCAAAGCCTGCAACAGGAATAGGAATACAAAGATAAGATGACACGACAAAAATTACAAACAACATGGAGGAAGCCATTAGTTGAGTTGACTTGCCTCAAATGGCATGTTCAATAGTTCATAGTAGGTGCGGACTCGATCCAATCTCTGTTGCACTGCTTCACTATTTATGGATGGAATAGCTGCCAATGCCTGTACCACCATCCAAAATTGTTATGGCTGTCAAATTTCATTATGTGCTTTTTACATTTTCCTAAGTTCTAATTCTCTCTGAAAGTACAGTTGTACATTCTTGAAAGTTATATTCAACAAGCAATATATATATATATATATCACTGAGAAACATTAATTACCTGTTCTAATGCAATAGCATTTCGACAAATTTGCTGAACACCAAAAAGATTTATGGATTTCATATCCGCCAAAGCCTAATAAGAAAATAAGAGCACTCTATCATTAGCAGTAAAAGAAAGGAAGTGATAGAAATGATTTAACTGAAAAATACAGCTCCAAACATTAAAGAAAAACTCTAAAAAAGAATCACACCTTGACAGATGCATTTGCTGCAACCCCACAAATTCCACCAAATATATAATTCCGCTTTGCATTTGAAATAAAAGGAGCCATTTCCTCATCTCTTCGTGTTATCTGGGGATTGCATTAACAAGATAAATATACAGTATGACTTGCATAAGCACATTGTAGTAGATTGTTTACTTTAGAAAATTGGGGTTGATACTAACATTTCATAGTCTTACTAAATCATATAATTTAGAATTTATGGGTTAGTAGCTTTAATAAGATGCTATTACAAGTTATTTAGTTTAACTTTAACACCTTGCGTTATAACAGTATTTTAGTCATTCCATCATTTCCTAGTCAAGGAATATGCAGTCTGGCTAGGTTGTCAAGGTTTCATTTGGTCTTGATGCATATATGCGCTAAATATTAACCATATCTTACTATCTTAAACACCTCAAACCACAATTCCTGTTCCATGGAAGGAATCAATGGATTCAGAATTTACAAACCTCAAAACTCAAATCACTGCAAGGCAAAACCTTGTGTGTATATAGCAATATACACTCCAGATCCACTACCATCTACTGACATGGCTACCACTTTCATGTTCAAATTTTAGCTCAATGAACTTGCAATAAATTTTAGGAGCTTAATTAGAAATGTACAATGCGTTACTTCTTGGTGATACAAGGTTGGCCCAGTGGTGGGGGAAGGGTGAAGGGAGAAGGAAGGGGGGGACATGTCACAGTTTTGAATCCCCCCAACTGACATTTCTAACAAAACTAACAAATTAACATTTTCCAATACAAAAAAAACACACAATGCATTACTTCTTAGCATTTAAAATATATTCTTCCAGAACCTTACCATCTTTCTTAATTCTGGATTAAGCATGGACAAAGAGTGTTTAATTGTCAACAGAATACCAATTGAGTTTCCCCATAAATCCTGACTTTGGTTAATTTTGTGCTAGTAGAAAATTTGTTAAATAAGATTTCATCAATTGTAATTATCCCTAAATTTGATCAATTTGAAAAATTCAAAGGAAGGAGTATAAAACAGGATGATCATGAAACATCCGAAGGCTGTGCAGAAACTCAGAAAATCACCTATGAGAAACCATGTCCAGTTACAACATAGTATTACTCTTGTAACTCCCAATGGTTCATTTCCATATCCATCCCAGGATACAACTAAGAACTTCATGAAGACAAAACATACAAAGATAGAAAGACACACCTGTGCAGTGAGCGAAATGATGAAGTCATCCGGCTCTTCAGCATCTTGGTCATCCAAGTATTCTGTATTTGCCATTTCCTGCTCAAATTGTGATGCTCAGTTAAGTTGGACACGTTTAATTAAAAAATTTTATACCTTCAATTCAACAACAGAGACAAATAACCTCACAAGTGAGAGACAAACCTGCATATGGAATACTGTCTCCAATTGCATCTCTATGCGTAAAACCTTAAGGCAATCAATTGCCAGTTTCCTATAATCTTGAGCAAATGAAACTAAACTCCTTGTAGGTGCACTGTCTGAATGACTGTGATGGTATTTTCCCCCAACATGATTTGATGCTCTTTGAGTTGTCTGTCCAAGCCTGCAAATTTAACAGAGAATTTAAAGTACCACAAATAATGCTCTTATATTTTGAAGAGAGGGATCTTACTTGAGCATATGATGCTCAATTTCTCTCATTTATGAAACCAGTAAAACCAACCCAACTCCATACTGCTCATTAAGGAAAGAATGGTATGTATGCTGATTACATACAAGATTTGCCTAACTCAGATCTTGCCATTATCACAACATTTTCCAATTCAAAATGCTTGACAGATGTGATTTGAGTTTGTAAGAAGTATAAGCCCACTAACAGACAAGTAGAGTTATAGAAGCAGCACAAATCAAGCCTTCACAGGCTGTGGCACTGAAAAATCCAAGAACAGGGGGAATCCACAGTAGCAGCTCAGGGGCCTAGCCCAAATGCAAGCCTAGTACTCAATCAAAGACAGCTCTCATGAACCTCGGACACTATTGAACCAAATCAAAGTAGCACACTGGCCAGAGGCTCACAGGTTGCAAAGTCACCCATAGACCCAGTTGAGTCCAAGGAAAACATTGCAACCTACGGAGCCTCTCACAAATGGATTTGCACATTAGCAAAGGAGTAAGGGTTCTTGGCTGCTTGGGGTGGGGTGTGTCCACACTTTCTTTTTTTCCCCCAACTGTAAATTGTTTGAGTATGATTTGCAATATTGCATTTGCATCATTCTACCAATCTTTGCAATCCCTCCACAATGCCATCAAAGCAAGTTTCTTGCTGGGAGTGGGATTGTTCCACCACCCAAAACCTACAGATCGTGGAACCTACAATCTGAATTGCCATACTGATAACATGGCATATATACTTGCTTTATACACAATTAAAACATTGTCTAAATTGCAAAGCATGTAGAAAACCCACCTTTCAATAGAGTCTGCAACATACTCTAATGAGTCACTAAGGGATGCCAACAGAATAAGTTTGTTGTCATCATGGATTAGGTTTTCCTGAAGCAAAAATACAACAAAGTCACCAGAGAAGCATAATAAATAGGAAGGAACCCCAAGGTGTTCAGTAAAATTCCACTAAAAAATAGGAAGAAAATTATATCAACAAGCAAGAATAGTAATTTGTTAGATTACACAGAAAACCAAACCTGCTTAATAGGACGCAAACTTAGCAGTAATTCACTAAGTTCTAATTCAGCCTCAATTGTTTCAGCATCAGATGAATTACTTTCCACATTTAACTGACCAAGCAGATTCGGTAAATATGCACTTGAGGGGTCAATCCTCATCAACTTCTCAATATCATGCCTCCCAATAAGCATATAACTCTGCTTCTCAAGAACAGCCTGCAATATAATTGACAAACATGTTAGAAGATAGCGAAGGCCACCATGCAAGAGTAAACAACTATATATAGATATGCCAATGATCAGCTTACCTAAATGCTTGAGCTTTTAAGAGCAGGTACATAAACAGTTATATATCAAATAATCTCAAGAACCAACATAAACCAAAAGCTTCTATTGGGTGCTGGCAGAGGTGTAACCAGACAATTGTTTGGGGGAAAGGATTGGGACTATAAATTTTAAGGGGGTTCTTGAGATCTCACATCAACTATAGATATGGCCAATGCAGAGCTTATAAAGATTTGGGCAATCCTCACCTTATGAGCTAGCTTTTGAGGTTAAGTTAGACTCATCCCAAATTTAGGATGGTATCAAAGCCTATCATAGATATTATATTAGGTCACCCTCCCACTTTGCCCATGCTATCTTCTTCACCTCCATACCTCCACCCCACAAGAATTGCCGCTGAATCCACACCAGTTTGTCCAGAATTTTGTTTGTAGCCCTGAAAAAGATAAGAAATATATAGGAATAGAATTTAGGACCGACTTTATGAGTGTTACCCTACCCCCAAAAGATAACAGCTTTTGCTTCCATTTTGTCAATTTTCTCTCACATTTCTTGACTATAGGATCCCATGTGTCGGACCGCCTTGGATTTGCCCCAATCGGGAGGCCCAAATATAGAAATGGTATGGCCAATACCCTGCAATGTAAGTACCTAGCAGCATCCTCCTTCCAACTTTTTGACATCCCAATTGTCCCAAAGCAACTCTTTGAGAAATTGATTCTGAGTCCTGAGGCAAGTTCGAAGCTTCTCAAGATCACCTTGATCGCTTTAACATTTTCCATGGATGCTTTCCCAAAAAAGAGTGTATCATCTGCATATTGTAGTATGCTAACCTCCACCTCTTTTCTACCCACTAGGAAGCCTAGAAACAGATTTTTCTTCAGCGCCTCTCTCATCAGTCCGTTTAGTCCTTCCGCAACAATGTTGAATAAAAGCGGAGCTAGTGGGTCCCCTTGTCTTAGGCCTCTTTGTGGGGTAAACTCGGACGAAGGGCTGTCATTGATCAATACAGAGATAGAAGCTGATTTTAGGCAGCCCTCAATCCACAATATCCATTTTTCACAGAAGCCCATCCTCCTCAGCATATATAGCAGAAAATCCCAAGAGACTGAGTCGTAAGCCTTTTCAAAATCTGCTTTAAAAATCAGACACGGCATATTTCTTGACTTTGCTTCATGGATTATTTCATTTGCAATGAGAGTGTGCCTACCAAAGGAGAAAGGTGGATTAGGGATCAGGGATCTAAGGAAGTTTAACTATGCACTCCTTGGAAAGTGGAAATGGAGTTTCTTCCATAACAAAGGTGAATTATGGGCTAGATTATTGGAATCAAAATATGGCAACTGGAGGAATTTGGAGGAAGCAACAAGGGGCAGTAGAGTATCAACATGGTGGAAGGATATAAATATTAGAGACCCCTCTGGTGCAGATGGCAACGTTTTTGATAAAGGGATAAAATGGAAAGTGGGTTGTGGAGAAAAGGCCAAATTTTTAGAGGATGGATGGAAGGATGATGGAGTACCACTTAAGGTGAAATACCCCCACACTGTTCTCTGTGTCCAAACAGCAACAACATCTCATAAAGATGATGGGCACCTTCACAGCTACAGGTTGGGAATGGGATTTTAAATGGAGAAGACAACTTTTCGATGATGAGATAGAGATGGCTGTAAAGTTCCTACAAGACTTAGAAGATATCAGCATTTACTCAGACCGAGAAGACTAGTGGATTTGGAAGGCAAATGCATCAGGTGTATATTCAGCAAGGAGCGGATACAAGATGCTTATGTCAACCCAAACTGATGAAAATCAGGATGGTGTTTTTACTGAGTTGTGAAAGGTCAAGGCCCCTAGTAAAGCTGCATTTTTCACATGGAGACTACTCAGGGATAGATTACCAACAAAAATGAACTTGCGCAGGCGAAATGTGGAAATAAATGATCCCACATGTCCTTTCTGCAAATATACAGATGAGAATGCAACACACCTATTCTTTTGTTGCAGCAAGGTAATGCCACTCTGGTGGGAATCAATATCGTGGACAAAATCCTCAAGACCACTTCCTCAGAGACAAAGATTGCATTTCCTCCAACACGTGCTTTGGAATCAAAAAGGCTATAGCTCTCAGATCTCCTTGACTTGGAGTATTTGGCAGCATCAAAATAACATTGTTTTTGAAGGGGACAACTTTAACGGTAGCAAGATACTGGACGATGCAGTTTTTCTTTGCTGGACTTGGCAAAAAAATCTGAATAAGGATTTTGACATATCATTTCAACACTGGTCCAGCAATATGAAAGAGGCATTTAGGTGATTAAGGGGGGGAACCTATATGTATGTTGGGTAATTATGGCCAAGCAAACTGCCAGAATTATGGTTTCCTAATTCCATTTAGATATTCTGTATTAGGGAACCATAGTCCTGCTATATTTGGCCCAATGTGTAATTTTATCAGTACAACTTGTACTGGCTATCATATAATACAATACTACTTTTGCTAAGTAAAAAAAAAATATTAGGTCACCCTCAACTGTCTAAAATCTACCTGGCTCTGCAGTTTTTCCAGGGCAATCTACTTGACTCTGTAGCTTTCCCAGTACAATATAAAAAATAAAATCAGTCCTAATGTCCAATCCTGGGCATGAGACCTCATGAGCTAGCTTTTGAGGTTGAGTTAGGCTCAACCCAAATTCAAGAGGTTTAAATTATATTCTAAAGAAACAAAAAGAGTTAGGGTGTTCAATGAATTTCAGAAAGTTTTGAGGGTGCTACCTTCTACCGTACAGTCCCCTCATGTAACAAATCAGTATGGCCTGTTGGTTATCCCTCATGTGACAATCACCAGACCATACTTCTGAAACTTAATCTATCTATACATATATAAAAACCATCCAGCAACTGTCACATGTCACTTCCACATGCAATTTGAGCCACTGTATTTTTTCTCTCTTCTGCCATGTGCAGAGCACGGGCATACTGCTAGTTTAACAAACAACAGGAGCAGCAAGGATCAAACTCCTCACCATTTGGTCATAGAATTGTGTTCTTAGCTTCTTTATGATGATCAGCTAGTGGTTGTTTCAAACAGTTGGCTTTGTCTGGCACCATGAGCACGTGTCATATTTCTAATAATGCTGCTGTTTATGGATGTATTCTTTGTTTTTTGTTTATATTCCTTGAGAGGATTGTATATCCATCATAGTCGGGCAGTTTCTTTTCATTCTATTAAAAGTTTTTTTATCCAAAAAAGGGAAAAATACCTCCATGTATGCAGTTCGGCATCTTTCATAAGTCCTCTCCAGAAAAGTTTGCACATACTTCACCAGATCATTAGAGAACTTGGGCATTGCTTGTGCCCAGCCAAGCACCTAGAATAAAATAGATACAAAAGTTAGGGAACACATCCATGTTCTCTAACCATCAAATGAAATGCAAAGCATCAATCAAGTATAGTCAATAAAATAATGTCCAAACACAAACTATTAGTCCAGGCATCATATCTTCCAGTGCTTAATATAGAAGAATAAAGCATCATATCTTAGTAAGATTATTATCCAAGTTAAAATTTACCTCCTTTGTTAAGTGATCTATAGCTAATAATCCTTGTAAAACAGGTCGACCCTTCTCAATTGATGAAGTGTAAGTAGTAGCAACATGTGCCCTTGGACGAAATGCAGCTGGACCTAAAAGTTTATATGCAGAGATCAAATCTTAAAACAAACTTATGATGGCACAATCTAAGGGAAAATCAGTCATCAACAATCATGCCATTTTTTAATATGAAAGAATTATGGTTAATTTTATTTTATTTTCGAATAACATCCCTGTATACCAAATAAAGTATGCTATCATATCAAATTGTGCAACTTCTTTAGCTTTTAAATTTAAGATTGAAAGTTTCTACCAGCTTCAAACAATAACATATAATGCCGTATGTGGCAGCAAGTTAAGTTCTGCAAAATGTCTATATACAAATTAGGGAGAACAATATTAAAAGACCAATCTATGCTTCATTCTATGAAGAAAAATGGGTCCTGTGAACAGTTGATTCACCACTCTATGACAAGTTTAACCATTTCTTTTTTGTGATATTTTTTACAAAATTGATCCACTATATTAATTCTCCTAACAAATTAACATGTAACAGTAAGTCTGTGCTTACAAGAACATAAATACTATGCACAACTTCAACAGTTAAAACTCTAAACACTCAGAGATGCATGCTCCATATTTTGTGTGTGTGAGAATGGAATTGCCTTAGGACAGGATAATCCAGCAGCAAGGGAACAAGTCTTAGGTAAATGATGACTAGAACTATGATAGGTACAACTTGGAATTACTTAACTTCCATCCATAGTTGAGTAATACCAACTTGTTTAAACTAGGATACAGAAACTTTCACGGAAACCAAATTTGCTTCAGACATTTTTTATTATATTTTGGGCTGGATAATATTTATCACACAAGTAATTGTCAATAAGACCTTCAATTGAGAATGACCATTTACATCAAACATTTCAGACAAAGCTAACTTCAATACTCTTTCAACACATAATTGACATACTACAACTTGGATGTTTCCAAAAAAAATAATTAAGATGCACAATAGACCAAAATAGGAGCCAAGCATAGTGCTCAAATAAGAGAAAGAATGAACAGTCAGAACAGTATAAAGACTTGCTCGATATGGCTTGCTGTACGCCTTTTCGGTAGTCTACAAACATAGTTGGTAAAAAGTGGTCCTTCACAAAGTTCTCCACAAAAGCTAGCAACCCATCATTGCTGCAATTGACAAAGTCAACACCACCACCAATTAACATTAATGAGTTAGATAGCAACAAAATTTGAGCTTGAAAAGAAATATCATTGTTGTTCAGAACCAATTAGCAAGAGATTGTACAGTAAGTCTAGACATCAAGTCTATCAATAGTCTCTATATATGGATGATATGCAGAACCAATGTAAAACATTCTCTTGTACAGTATTTATTTATTTCCTTTTATAGTCATAGTTGTTTACCCTATAAAAGTGAGAATTAGAGAATGCAATACAAAATTAATATACAGTTCTTTTCCTTTCAACTTGGTATCAAAGCCTATCCAAGATCCATTGTTGGGCCACCTGCATTTGCCACACGCTCCATACTTATAGCACTGGGCACGAAGGGTGTTGGACAACTGCCTTAGTTGCGGCTTCTTTGGGGCTGCCATAATTGCAGCCTCAAGGGTGGTGGTTTGGTCCCACATTGACTAGAGATATGGCTTAAATAGAGCTTATAAAGCTTGGGCAGTCCTCACCTCACAAGCTAGTTATGTAGGGTTGAGTAAGAATTTAAAAAATTGGACAGACTGCAAAATTTCTGAGCTCACCCGAGTTGGGAATACTTTGTTGGCAGCATTGAAGCAACTTTATCCGTGAACTGCACAAAGAACCAGGTCAACAACAAACACGACAAGGAACATGATCAAAACTTTACACAACAAGGAGTATGGCAATTCAATATGCAACACCTGAAGCACAGGTCGGTATATGGATGCTGCTAAATATATGCCCTCCTCAGGCAAAACTGCTGCAGAACCATAACCCTCTTGAAGCACATTGGGACCCTTCCTACTCCAACCTTGGCGAACAAGATCAACTCCTGAATATTAATGCAACATGCCATAAATGTTGAAATGAAAAGAAATTAGCATCTAAATAAACAAGTAAATGATAAAGAAAAACATGAGTATGTATCATGTGCAATAAATTATGGTGTTTTAGAGACAATGATTCCTCATTAGATCATAAACTGCAAGTAGAGAATAAAAATAATATCAAGAATAAAAGAAACAAGAAACTCCCATAAGTGGTTTACAAATTAAAGCTATTACAGACATGAGACATGAAACATGTACCACATCAGAAAAGCGTACCATAGAAATGGAGTATCTTCATAAACTTACAGAAAATCAATATAGAATTGTAGACACATAAATAACCAGAAGGCAAATGCTTCCTAATATTGCCTATAAAAAATTGTTCCCTAATATCAGCACTAGCTCATTTGTGTTCTATCCAAAATTGCTAACAGTCTTAAACATTAATGATGACATTTGTACAAAATTTATTCTCAGACTCAAAAGCAGACTTATCTGGATCTTTCAGAAAAAAAATTATAGAGGAAGCAAGGTGTTATCCACATCCATGAATCTAAAGTATGACTCATCTGGACTATGCAAGTATCATTCCAAAGCTCAATTATCAGAAATCTTGTGTCAATGAATCTAACTAAATCCAATCAAGGAAAGTCTTCTTTTGTAAATCCATTGGTACATCTCTAGTGTGCATAATTTATGCAAATTATGCAAGTTTCATCAAAATCATATAGCATATCTTAATAATAACTGTGGAAACCTACAGCAACATGATTCTTTCATCCATCATAATTTGAAAGTTTATTTTACTTCTTTCATAGAATTTATCATACCCTGGTTAGGAATAGATATTGAAGCATCTGTAAAGCGAAATGCAAAGGTAAGACCATCTTCAGATCCATCCCTGCAATCAATAAGAAATGTTAACCATTAAATACATCATACAAACTCAAGGTGGTGTCAGTTAGGTACAGGGAATCTTCCATTTCAACTCAAACTAAATCACTTTCCTGGAAATGAGAATCCCAAGAATAGGATTTCTGGAAAATTTTATAAAATATGTTTGGTTATTAATCAACCTTCCTAGGAATAATATGTTTATTCCCGATAAAGTTTTATTCTCATGGGAAAGTTTAGTAACTCGTCTTTGACCGTTATATTAAAAAAAAAAGATGAGGATGGAAAGTAACTCTTTTAAAGTTACTCTTGGAGTAACTTGATGCCTCCTCATTAGAGTTGCAAACCATAGGTCATTAATTAGAAGTAGAGAATACAAAAATTAGTAAACCCTATACAATGAAAAAAGGGAGGCATGGTGGAAAAGGCTCCTTCATGATGAGATCAGGGGAGGAGGGTAATGTTTGCAGCCACATCCCCACAAGCAAAGAGACTGTTTCCAGGATTTAAAACCTGTGACCTACATGTCACAAGGCTGCAAACATACCATTGCGCTAGGGCTCATCCTCTCAAATGATCCTATCCAATAGTTCAAAATAAATAACAATTTCAAAATTTGAATTGAGAAAAGACTGCTGTTAGATGTTATATTAGAGAACAATATAAATTCAATTCACTTGCCTTTTATCTTTAGAAGGGACTTTGCTCGCAAGCCTAGCTGTTTGCACAGCAGCATCAGCAGATGCTGCTTCAGGAGTGGCCCGCAGAATTTCACATATAAGTTGTTGGCATTCACTCTATAAAAACATGGGTGAAGGAATATTAGATGAAAGATTAATTAAAAAATAAACATATAATTTAGGTCCTGTCAGACTCATAAATTAGGTTCCCCTTTGCCATTAACTCAAGCAGAAACTTAACAAGTTTCTGTCACAAAAGGTGAGATGGAACATGACCACACAGGATACTAAATTATTCACGTTACAGATCATACTAGTTTCATATAAAATAACCCCCTTTGCCATTAACTGAAACAGAAACTTAATGTATTTTGATTTGGTCACAAATGATCAAACTGAACATGACAGCACAACACAATGCTACAATACCCACATGCAGCCATCAAAATGTCATGCTTTAATATTAATAAAATAGGACAAGAGGGGGTAAAAAGGAATATGTGTGTGTGTGTTACACCAAAAACCATTAGGGAGTGTAATATTTTCTAGTAGTGGCTAGACAGTTGACACTCCCCAACATGCATTTCAATCCACTTATGAATGTGTTAGATATAAATCAATTCACATTAAGCCTTTACCTAAAAACTTCAGGGCCTGTTTATTTTGAGAAAATGATTTCAATTTATTTTCTGTTTCCATTAATAATTACAAAAATGACACCTTTTTTACTCTATTTTCTATTTCAAAGATAATCGATTAGGAAATGGTGATAACAGCTATTTCAAAGATAATGGATAGGATTTTTTTTTATCAGCAAAAATATGAATATATTATATATAGTAGTAAAATCAGTACAAGTGGTACTGTTGTATTTACATCCTAGAGTCATTATGTACGGAGCTATGGTGATAACAGCATTTACTAAACAAGTATTTGAAAACAACAAGACACAAAGTGAAAACTAGGTGACATTTTCATAATTTTTAGTGAAAATAGATAGCATTTTCCCAAGCCAAATGGGCCCTAAGCTTTTTAGTTTTAACAAAGTTGGTTACTGAAGGGGTAGCAAAGTGACAGCCTCTACAAACAAAGTAGTCAACAGTGCAATCCTTGCAGCCCT
This sequence comes from Glycine max, assembly GCF_000004515.6. NCBI lineage: Eukaryota > Viridiplantae > Streptophyta > Magnoliopsida > Fabales > Fabaceae > Glycine > Glycine max. The sequence goes on from NC_038246.2 coordinate 44,041,073, forward strand.
TATTGGCTTATTCATCTATACAAAAGTTGGATTGAAGCACAAGGATGAGGGTAAGCCTGAGCATACCTTGTGCATTGTCCACACTTGAAGCTCAAAGGGCTCTTCATTAAGGGGGTATTTTAGAAATAAAACCATTCATCAGCTATCACTTAACAGTTAAGCTCTTTAGGAAAATTGGTCACTGACAGTGTCTTTTATTTTTCTTTTTGACAGTGTCTGATTTATTTAGCAAGTACAGAGAAAATATAAGTGTACTAAAACTTCTATTAACTATCCAATAACTGATATTTCGTATATATTGCAAACGGTTTGTATCTTAGACCAAGACACCAACCATGTCTAGCCTAACTAAATTGTTAAAGATATTTTTTTAACTTCTATCATGAAATATCTTTCGAGTGCCCTCAAATAGACTACCTGTAACACTGTCAGGGAGAAACCTATGCTGTAACCTCCGGTGACTTGAGATGCTTCAGAATCAGGGTTCCAATTTACATCTACTGGCAATGATTTTGGCGTGTTTATGTCAGCATGCTGACTTGCTTTTGCTTCCAAAAGCTCCCCAACAATGACATGATTCTCTAAAGAGTTACACAAGATGGCAAAATTACTTTTAAGAATAATGATTAACCTAGAAAGGAGAATGCATAAAATTGTTGTCTCACCAAATATTCGAACAACAGCATCCAAAATTGAATCAAGAAGCTCCTTAGCAGCAACCTGTGCTTTCCCACCAGGAGCCATAAGAGGTGATACAGGGCTCACAGCCAACAGAGTTCCAGCAATAGATATTCCATTCTTACGCTTCTGTTTTGGCAACTGATAACTTTCTAGTTGACCTTTTATGAAGTGCAGATTACCTGTTCCAGCCTGGGAATCCTGACCAATGCTAGACCTTGATGAATTCAAAAGCTCTGCATGAGCTTTAATCTTGGATGTAATTATCTCGTGAAGTGTTGGCCGCAATCTTTGGCTGGTATACAATAAAACCAGCAAAACTTATATACACCAACATAAGCAAATATGGAAAAAAAAAAGATAATAAAATAAGGTGAGACATACACAGTCCACACACATACATGAACCCAAAGACATAATAATAATAGGGAAGTAATAGCAGAAGAAGAAGAAAATTACAATTCAAATATCCTTATTCAGTTTAGCAGCATGTTATCACAACAATATTTAGATCACCAATAATTAGTCAATACAAAATCATTTCCTTGTTCAGGTTGACTCATGTTAGGAAGCATATACAGATATAATCAGAACTTCCACATTCATATCATGGCACTTAAGACTAGAGCTCCAAATGTGTCAAACAAGAGAGAATGACTATTTTTGGTATCTGAATTGAAGATTGAACAGCCAAGTAGAAGAGAGGATTGATATGATATGTCCAGTAACACACAGACATGTCAAAACCACTGTGCAATGCACTTTGAAGATGCAATGAAAAAATCTGACTATGCATGTTTTGAGTACAGTTCTTTTGCGCCAATAAGGTGATTTGCATTTTAATTTCAAGTTTGTCCCAAAACAAACCACTAGAAGTCTAGAACACACACACAGAAAGAAAAGAAACCCAAACAAGTAACAATTAGGATTGAACCAAACTTTCTTTCCATACATTTGCAGACTATTGCACAACATCTAACATGTATCTTCCTTCAGTGATAGCATTCTTAGACTAATAAACACTAGCACCAGATATCACCATTTAGGTTGAGCATAATGTAATATAGTTTTTCATAAAAAGCAAAGAATAATAACAGAATTTTAGATACACTGCTATTTAAGAGAATATAGAAGACTGACAGCTACAAAATTCACATCATTTCTTCGAATTGGGAGGGTACCAGCATCTATAAAGTATGATTTGCACGAAATAGTATGTCGTTGTTTTGGATAAAAAAAAAATGATATTATTATGATAAAAAGCTTTAAAAATGCAAATAACAATGGATTAATTGTTTTTAATAGGATAAGTGGAAAAAAATTTTGCAGAAATGGTGTTGATGATTGAACATATATAAAACATAAACTCAGATGGAGAGCAGAGATCATGCTAGCAACAGAAGTGTGCAAGTTAGTTTGAAAAGAAGCTTAACTTAAAAAAGCATTTCCAAAATCTCCAAAATTGCAATTATGAAATGCAGTTAGAAAAAATAATACAAACGCAGGGGATGTGCAAAATAATACAATATTGATGCTTATGCTAGAAACACCTGTGAATAAAATTATAATAAGAGTGTCTTTCAATAAAAATAAAATATTATGAAGATTAACAAACCATATAATAGCTCCAGCAGCTGCAACTTTGCCAAGCATGCAAAGGCACTCGACCATGGTCTGGAGATACTTCACATGAAGCGGAGCATCACTTTTTCTAATTGTTTCCTATGCACAAGAATCTCAGAACATCAGTTCAAAAGAGTAGAAGTCACCATAATTCAAGAAGCATTGTGAATTCAATATAATTAAATGGCTCATACAAGAAATTCATCAGGTGTCGAATTTGAGAGCCATGTTGGCATTTGACGAAGAGCATTGTTGGAATCCTTTGGTATATCATTACCATTGATTCTCGTTGTTGCCATATTCCCATCTAAGGTAGCTTCCTCATTCAAATCTGCCTCATCATGGCCATCAAAAGAACTGAAATACACATTTGATGGCATTGAATATATGTATACAAGTATATTCAGCAACCAGAATCGCAAAACGCACACTAACACAAACATACAAGATGGGAAAAAATTGGGAGATTATCTCTAAATTAATATTAGATGCTATATTTAATATTAGTAAAGAAGAGTCAACTCAAAGGACACATTAGGAAAACAGACAGTTACATCAACCTTGGAAAGTAGTGAGCCAGAGGAAAAAAGGTAATCACATACCAAAACACACTATCAAAGATAAAAAAAAAAGGTATGAAGCTTCAATAGGAAATCAGTAACATGATTTATGTAGTACAAAACAAGTAGAAAAATGGTAAAAATACTGATAAATTCAATTAATCAGTATTACCCTCCATCCACAGATGCTGGCCTATACGATCCATCAATCTGGAGATTATTCTGATTGTCACCTTTGAGTGATCTTGTTCTTCGAGACAGAGGTTGTGAATTATGTGCAGCAAGTGCAACAGCAGTGGTGGTTGGTATTTCGTCATCATTCTCTAACAAACTTGAGCCAGCAGCACTGCACAAATTACAGTTCAAATACATTTAACTTCTCAAAATAAATAATTCACAGAACTTAAAACTCAAGAATACATATACTTTAAACTACTCAGTCAGATTAAAAATTTGTTGAACTTATACATTCCAGGAACATTCTCGATGACTATAGGATAGTCTACTTACTCGCCCAGCTATAGTGCATTTTCTTTTTGGTTTGGTTAAGTCTGGTTATGTTAACCTTAGTCTTTCCTTAGTTAGTTTTCTGTTAGGAACTAACTCAAGGTTAGTTGACAGTTACAGTTGGGTAACTGTCTATATAAACAGCTTTGTAATCTGTTGTTAGTTGGGTTGATTTTATCAATACAATCACCTTTCCTTCTCTCTTTCTTTCTTACTTTTCTCTGATTCTATCAATGACATCCAAATGTTTCCACACAAGAACATATGCAAACAAAATGTAAGAGAAAGTAACTAAAGAGAAAATAGAGTTTCAGAGCCTGTGAGAAACAGCATGACAAAAAATATGCAGCAAATATGAGCTATAGCCTACAGCATAAAAAGCATTTCAGAAAAGTATAATCCAATATCTCACAGCATGACAATTAAGGTTAGACATCAGACGGGAAAAACAAATACCTATATTCACCCTTATTGTATAAATGGGCATGCAAATCCTCCAAAATCTTATAAAAGAGGACTCCACGTAACTTCGTTAACTCAGAACGGACATCTTGAAGCGCCCCAACCTGGGCCACACATAAAAAAAATAATTATGACATACAAAAAGCTCATGGAAATTTTCATAAAGACAACTAAATAAGTGGAAAATTTTGAAGTATGAACAATGAGAGAAAACAAAGAAAAAGTAATCAAACAACAATACTCTAGACATGAGATGTAGAATAGTGACATTCGGTGCAAGTTCAATACAAACTAAACAAATGAATTTTTTAAGCCTTCCCTTTGCCCTTTGGAAGATTCTCTGAGGATAGGCCTGAATAGAATATTTCCTTGTATAGACAGAACTAAATACTATAATTAAGAGATTAGGCCAGCGGTTTGATTTTTTATTTATTGTACGGGAATCATTAACACTTAATTTTAGGAATTAACTGTATATTCTTTAGGAATTTCCTTTACTAGACCCTTTGTATTTTAGAGTAACTGCACTTCTAATCAAACTATCAGAGAACATTCTCCAGACACCCTTCCATATGTTAGTTAGAGAAAAGGATTATTATTATCATCTTTCTAGTGCTTTGCTCACAGTCATGTTCATTTTAAGGGAATATTCATTTCAAATATGCAGAGAGCCATCACAGATTTGTTGTATACTTGTATTTTTTAAGGCCTGTTTTATTTAAGAAATTTGTTTTCATCTCCTGTTTTCACTAATCACAATAACTACAAAAAATTCCACCTTGTCTTTATCATTTCTTGTTCAAATATTTGAAAACAAGATGAGATTTTTGTAATGAACAATAAATTAAAAAAAATCTCAAACCAAATAGGCCTTAAGCCTGTCTAGCTCATTGTTTATTTTTGGCTTTAAGATAAGTACATTCCCTTTACTCTGAAGGGGGAAAAAAACTTCTTTTACGAAAACATATAAATACAAGAAACAAAAATTAGAACTATAGAAGCCCTCTAAGCAAAGCATGCTGAAAATAGGATAATGATAGTAAGTTAAAATCTTACAGTTTGGAGGCCTCGCTCAAGCATCAGTATTGATTGCACATGCAATTGAACCGCGGCATAAAATTGCTTCTCAGCAATGAGTTTCTCGATGCGAGCCGGAACCTGCATCTTAGACCTTCAGAATCAAAACCCTCTATGAAACTGATTATTTTAAACAGAGTAATTGAAAAGAAAGCATGTGTTAAATTTTTTTCAAACAAAAAACTTAGATGGAAATCTCAGTGTGCATCCAAAATGTATAAGCACATAGATAATTTGCTCTCATCAGATATTTTTCAAAAGATATTATTAGTGATCTTCAGTGCTTGAGCATTTAGGTCAAGTAGTTATTTGATACAGTATTAGAACACTGTTGGCCAAATGTCTATAGTCCTTTGTCATCATCAGTCTAACAATTAGAATTTTGATGCATAATAGTACAAAGTTTTAGTAACATAAGTTTTAGCCACTATTTTATCTCCATTCAAAGCCCAATCAATGGGCTTTCACATAAATTGTCATGTTCAAAGCAAGCAATTCATGTTCTCTGACTTAGGAAGGAACTAAGTTTTAAGGTCAAGTAGTTCTTTGACAATTGAAAATCACTGCAGATTTCAGATAAAAAAACACAGTTTATATAATTACTTATTCTTTAGCAGTTAAAGCAACATTTTATATATATACCAAAACTGCAAATGCAATTATGCAAATGCACTTATCTGTTTATTCCACACCACAAACTGCGTAAGTAGCTCAAAGCAACTCCACCTCAGGGCATATATAATCAGAGCAAGCAAGCATAAGTTTAAACCTAGGAAATGAGATTATCTTATTCACATTGACTGACCAAAAATCACACAAGTGGATCAGAAATGTCTAAAATAAAGGATGGACCTTGGCAATGTCTTCAATTTGATCCAATAAGGATATTATATGTCGCAGTGTGACTGACCGATACCATAGTTGATGCAATTGCTTATTGCGGGCACTAAGGCGCCTCTTGGCCTCTCCCAAATCTACTTTTAAGACAGATATACTTTCAGTGGATTCACTGAAGAGTTTCAAGATCTGGAGATAAACAAAATATTTATCAAACAGTAATTAATGATATGCTAGTAATTATAATTCAGCTACAGTTAAAGAAGATGAAAGGTAGAAGAAGCTGAACAAATCCCGCTATCATTGAAACTGTTTCAAGTCATCAAACAGAAAACTAAGGAACCACAAACAGTTTCAATTTGCTATTTAAATATAAAATAAAATGTCCTTCATTCTATTTACATCTAATAATTCCTTCTCAACTTTAATTTCTTAAAATACAAGAAATCCTGGTTAAGATTGTTTCTTTGTTTCTCATATTTCAACCTTGCATTCCAGATCCTATAAAAGAAAGTGTCTTAAGATTGTAATTATAGAGAGAGAGAGAAAAAAAACTAGATTAAAAGGTCATAAACAAGGCAGGAAAAAGAAAATGCAATGGTATATAATACATTTAAAAAACAACAGTAAACAAGAGCAGTGGAATTAAAAACAACAAATGCAATCCCGCAAAAGCTTGAAATGAAGCCAAGTACAAAAAATTTGCTATTACAATTAAGAAAATAATGTCATTTTCCTTGTCTTATAACCAAAAAAAATTATGAGAAAGAAAGATGCTGACAAATTTTTTTATTTTTTAAATTTTTAGCCAATGATATAAACTTGACATTTGGGGGAAAACTATCAACTGTCACTGGATACATGAATACACATACTCAAACATCCAGAATTTTCAATGGAAAATGATCACAGAAAATGAAGTTTAGAGAAACCTGGGAATAGTTTTGGATAGCTCTATTGAAGCCACTATGATAGGAATGTACTACTTCATCCACAACCTCCTCAATAATATCACTTTGCTCCTTCAAAAATTGAGCGGCAGCATCACGGTCTTTTGATGTCAAAATGTGAACAACATGAGGTAGTGAATCAAAACGAGCAGCAACCCAACTCTCATCTATTCTAGAGAGGTCTTCTCTCAAATACTGCATTCAAATGGAGCATGGAGACAGATTACCATGAATGAGCATACAGTGTATGCATGACTAAGTGCAGAAGAAATACCATAAGTCCATAACAACAAAAGCTTCAGAGCAAATAATTTAGACTTCTAATTTATAAGTTTACAGTCAAGACATCTTTAGTATGAATAACAATAAATCATTCAAAGAATGCTTAAAACACGACACACTATTAATATATGTACAGATACATTGTTAGACAATTTTAAATAGAATAATCACACATTCAAATTGTAAATTGAAGTTATTCTGATGTATCCATTATCCAGTATATATTTATGGTAAAATGCTTGATTTGTATCATTGTTTCAGACTAAAATATGTGGGCCAATACAAGTAAAACAAAAAATAAAGATAATAATTCCATAAAAAAATACTTGAAACCCACCATTGAGAATCCAGGACTGCAATGTGTTACACTGATCGAAACCCAGCATCACCCTATTCTTTTACATCATATACCAGCTATGCATGTCTCTTATAATTTGAACTTAGGACCTAACTCAACCCCACAAAAATGACTTACGACTTGTAAGGTGAGCATTGCCTAAGCTTTATAAGCCCTACTTAGGCCTTATCTCTAGTCAATGTGGGATCTCAACCTCCTAAGAGCCAACATACCGACAGCTACACACTACAACACTTAACTCAGCCTTGTCAAACCCTTTTTTCGAGACACTAGCAACCAAATCTGATAGGCTGCAATTAACGTGGGTTAGGGGTAATCGCAATTAAGGCAACTTTCCAACAATGCCCAAGGGAGTATTTGTGTGGATTGCAAATATTATCATCTTCTAAAGTATTAGAACTTCACATGTAATGAAGTACATCATAAAGAAAATGTTCTATTACAAAAGTCATAAAATGTGAAACAGCAAGAGTTGAAGGATATTATGACACCATATGATTCACAAGACTTGAAGCCAACTAGCTAAAGAAAAATAGGATGCAGGTACAACAAGCTCACTTATTAAAGGTTATCCAATCTCTCAAGAAAAAGTACATAGGTTTGAAATACCTCAGAAAGGTTGTTTGAAGCATGGAATGGGAAAAGGTTCATGGGCTTGATGGTTTTACTGCTCCATTGTTTTGGAGCTGTTTAAAGTTGGGATATTAAAAGCATTGTTGTAGTGTTTTGTCAAAAGACAGGATGAAATAGATTGGAAATACAATCTTATCATAGAAAATAAAGCAATTTTGTTCAACCTAAACAAGTGAGTTTTTCCCACACAACTATCCCGGACATCTATGAGCACCACAAAGCAGTAAGCCCAAAAGATCTTAAAATTGAATCACTTGCAGAAAATCCCTCAGCCAAGAAGGCTGCTAATCTCGTCATGAATACAAATCTCAATAGGAACAAAGTAAAGCTTACAGCTTTTTCTGAAGGCAAAGGTAACTCATCAAAAATTCCCATATTGAGTCTTCAATGTCTCCACACACCATGAAAATATAGGATTCACTTGCGCCAGCAACCCGCAACTTTAACTGCAATGATTGAATATACAAGTTAAAAAAAAACTCAAATTCTTTTGATATAAAAGTTAAGTACTATCTACTAATAAAAAAAACACAATTGCACTCAAATAATAAGAATTCTCTTGACTTTAACCGGAAATGAATAATGAAAATTCTTAAGCAAAATTACACAATATTAAAAAAACAAGAGTTCAACATGTGCGCGGTGAAACTGCGCCGAGCACACACTGAATCTCAATTTCGAGCTTATTTCTCGTTGTCCATTACTGCATCGATATTAACTGAAACACCAAAAACACGATTCAACTACTACGATCAGAAGAAGCAGATCCTGATTCCCGGTCACGCGCACACTACAGTTGAGCTCTTTAGCAATTCACTCGCACGAAACAGTCACGCGGTGCAACATCACAGAAGCATTCGAAATTCAGAGTGGAAAACTATGGGGGGAAAAAAAGCGCTGGTAACAATTCGGAATACGCATTCAGAATTGGAAGATCTCGAGAAAATTGAGCTCGAAATTGAGATTATTCAGTGTGTGCGCGGTGAATCGAACGTTTCGCGAATCCAACCTGGAGCTGGAGGTGTGGGAAGAACGAATCGAAAACGACGAATCCAAAGCGTTGAGAACGACGCACAGCATACAAGGTGGAGACAGCGCGTGAGAAACAGTCGAACAGAAACACACGCTTCACGGCTTCAGGAATGAAGGTAACATTTTCGTTTTTATATTTTTTATTACAGAAAATGTTTTTTTTTTCTTTTTGTTATTTCTTTTTTACAACATTTTTGAGTTTTTGTTATTATTTAATTTAATTATGTAAATGTGAATGAATAGAAATATTTTATTTTTAAAGAGTCTTGATTATACATAATTACATATTTAATTTTTAAATTTAACATAATTACATATTTAATTTTTAAATTTAAAATAATTTACAATTTTTAAATTATAAGCTAATTTACAAATTATTCATAAAAAAAACTAATTTATAAATTAATTTATTAAGTTATAAGTGCATACTAAAAATAATTAATAAAATAAAATGACATGACATGAAAATATATTTTAAATTTTTTATAAAATAATTTATTTAATTGACAGAAATATATTTTAGATAATTATAGTTTTACTTTTTCGTTAATTAATAAATTTTAAAGATATATGTTTATTAAAAATTAAAATAAAAATCAAATGTATTAAAGTGGTTAAAAAGAATAATGTAAAAACAGTTAAGAAAAAGGAGGATAAAAAATACGTATATTAAATTAATAAATATAAAAGGCAAGAAAATAAATTATAAATAAACTGAAATAACTTATAGCTTGTAAACTATAAATTAATAAAATGTATTTATTTATTAAATACTTTAATTTGATCAAATGAACATATAAAAATATCTGTTTGAAATGTCAAACATGTCCTAAAGGCTAAAGAAAGAAAAGAAAAAACAGCACTTTGACATTTGACATAATCAAGACTCAAGATACAATATGTATTATTTAAATGTGAATATATTTTTATTGTGTATATATTTTTATTGTGATGAATCAAATTTTAAATCAAATTTTTTGTTTTGAAGATTTAACATAATTACATATTTAATTTTTAAATTTAAAATCTTTAATTTAACTGGAATAATTTTACAAAACAATTGATCTGCACATTTAATATAATCAAGACTCAAGATACAATATGTATTATTTAAATGGATATCCTTCCCCTTGTTAATTTTCCAATCCTGTAGGCTGCATGAATGTTTTTTCAATAGAAGGTGGCTGCATGTTGAGTTTTAACTGCAGTCCATACTACAAAAGGTGTGGGAACCAGCTTGTCGGTGCTGTCGGTATATAGTATATACCAATTCAATAATATTCTTAGATACTAAAAACCTATATTTTAACAAATGACTATGTCTAGGGCGTGTCTAGAATTTTTTAGGGCTCAGAAAATTTTTATATTTGAAAATTTGTTAATTAAGAAATTTAAACATTCCATTCAATAGTAATTCATTTAATCAATATATTTGTAATATGGTTTATCTCAAGTTAACTTTTAAAAAAATATTTTTTTTTCTTTGGAGAATGAGAACAATGTAAAAAAAATTATTTTTAATATAATTCAATATTTCTAATAAAACATTAATTTATTTTGTAATACTTTTTTGATAATATTTGTTTCACGATACAATTTAAGACCACTAATATTAAATTAATGTTCACTAAAACTTTTAAGATTAATATAATATTTCTTTTAGTTTGTTCTCTTTTAAAATTCTTAACTATTATGAACTAAGAGTTTGGAGGGAGCATAAGGTAATGGACTCATTGGCCTTGCCATAGCTAGAGTTCTAGGTATGTCTCCCACAATCAATTCATGTTGGTCGTTATTTTCAACGTGTATCAAGATTTTATGCTTGGAACCATGTCCTTAACAAAATTCCTAGGGTACAGCTACTTTGATTCGAAATGAAATATATCATAACCTTTCCTTAAAAAAAAAACACATGGGTATGCTTGGTTTAGAAAGGGAAAAAAAGTAAAAAAAAAAAAAAGTGAATTGTTTTTAAATTATTTGACAGAAAAAGCAAAAACAGAAAAGAAAAGAAAGACAAGTTTAATTTTTTTTTTTCTTATTTGATTAAGTATTAAGTATAAAAAATAAGAAATCTCGTCAACCTACCAGATCCTATCTTCCTTATCGCTTTGGTTTGGTGGACATGAAAATGGAGATGCAATGTAATTTGAGGAGAAACACTGGCCACTAGAGAATGTAAGTCGTATGATCTCCTTGTCAACAGCTAAATTCCGTGTGCATATGAAGAATTAAGAAAGGCCAGTTCTCGTTGGACAACAAGAAATGGACTTAACCTTATGTAAAGTCCAAGGGTGTTACTAGGTGCATCATGCATGTAAAACGAAATTTTCAAAATACTCTTCATATGGATCATTTGATTCATATGAGTTATACAAATTACGTGATCTGTATAACACTTACGGACCACTTGATCCGTATGAGTTATACGAATTACGTGATCCGTATATAATATACATATTATATAATCCGTATGAGTTATATCAAAATTAATTGTCACAAAATTTATTATTTAAATTTACATATGCATTAAATTTAAATTAGAGATTTTACTGTTATATATAACAACATTATTTATTTTATTATATAATTGACTTATTAACTCCGTTGATTAGAGACAATTCCTATTTTATCCTTTCGTAAAACTAATACGAATTGAACAATACATAAGTCTCATACGGATCAGACAATTCATAAGTCTCGTACACATTAAATATCCATTAGAAATTTTAATGTTACATATAACGACATTAATTATTTTATAAAATAATTATTCTATTAGCTCAATTGATTAGAATTTCGTGTTAATAACGCTAAAGTCAGAATGGCTAAGAGGATTTGCTAATGTTAAAGAAATAAGAAAGGTCTTTTTTATTTGTGTTGTAGAGGATAACTTCTTGAAAGAGTAGGTTTTATGTATCGTCCTAAAATTAAAAAACATGGCTTAATTAAAGTTATACAAGTTTTATGTATCCTCCTAAAATTAAAATCATGGCTTAAGTTTTATGATAATTAAACGTAGAACAATTTAAATTCCTAAGATATCATCTTCGATTCTAGATAAGCCTTAAGCAAATTAAAAACCTGACAAAGGGGAAAAAAGACATTATCTGTTATCAAATAGACCTATACAATTATTGAAAGTGTAGAAGAGAATTTTTTACACATTAATATCTTCTTGCATTAACTCATGAAGGATCAACATTCTTTGCTTTAACATTAGCATCATTCATCTCTTCACCATTTCTAGCTTTGAGAATTTCTAGCATCATTCATTCATCTCTTGGACTAAAATCAAGAATAACACAATGAAATAGAGCACATAGAAAAATAGCACTCATACTATTAATTCCAGACAGTCCCCTCAAAGGACTAGGTCCCACCCTCCCCCCATTGTCCCTCTAAGAAAAACAATACAGGAGGATTTTATAGCACAAATAAAGCTTTCATCAAACCATCAGTTCAGTGTCGTCCAAAGAGAACTCGTTAGGCATAGCATTGGTAAGGCATCATCAAGATAAACTCACCACCACAAACAAACAAAGATACTCGGGATGATAAACTGACAAAGCTACACTCATTAATCAACCTAGCTTTTCCATAAACGTTTCAACCAAGGTTTGGCCATTGACTATTTTTGTTGTTGCAATAATCAAATCATATGCCATTCCCTCCTGCAAAGTAAACCACATCAAGAATTAGGAGATAAGAACCAAACAAGAAGATTTATTCCTAATGCCCAGTCAATTGGATAAAGCAGGATATAAGGAAGAAGAGACAATAAATTCTCCAGTGTAAAACATACATGGGGTGGTTTAACAGTGAACCAAATCAAATACCTGTATGATAAACGTATAGAAAACAAACTTATAGTCCTTTTGCATTTCACACCACCACACTATTTGAAATAAGATTTGAACAATAGTACACTTGAAAATATTTTTATACCTATTTTTTGTGTCCCTGAGGCTGAGGTTTCTGCTTTTGAAAGTAATAACATGTTAATTCTATTTTTTAAAATACTAACCTTCACATATTAATAGTCTTTCCAGTTCGTTGCTTTCTCCACAACCATATCCCTTATGAACCCTCTTCTAATTTTTTGCTTCCCTCCCAACAACAGTTTTTTCTATCCTACCCTAGATTCTTCAGGAAAGCAAATCAAATTTGATATAAGTATCTAGTCCAATTTGAGGGGTATATATAGTAAAAAAATCCGCTGTTTACTTCCAGTGAATTATCTATATAGCGATGATTCAATCACCTTCAAGCATTCTTTCCATAGAGATCCTGATATGGCCGAATGGCCCATAATGCTAAGTCTGACATGGGAGGAGTTATAGTGAGCCAGAAAAATGAAAGGTCTGCCATTTTTGGTGGCATGGACAGCAACCATCACTAAGGAATGAATTCTTCCTTTGGCCCAATGATAGAGACCAGAAAAAAGGATATAGTCTCAAGGAAGTATTTTTGAATGAGAAACAAATCTAAGTACATACCCCTCCACAAAGTGGTAATTCTCTCTGCCCAACCAAATGACCTAGACTGATTTCTTCCCCGTTAACCCCGTCCTCATGTGCACACCCCTCCTTACATACTCTTCATGTGAATTAGCTCACCCCACTACTAACAAACTACACCGGGATCCTGCCTATTCCTACTAGAATAAGCCATCCAAATGGCAGGCCTTTCATTATGCTGGCCCATTATAACTCCTCCCACATCAGACTTGGAATTATGGATCATATGAGATCCATATTTAATACTCCATCCTTTGGTTGATCTCTTCTTGAGAGCCAAAGCTTGTAACCTGAATCCAAAGACCAACTTTTTTTAGAACCATTTCGTTTCTTGCAGCCACTGCATTTGTCCTTCCTCTAGTTCTAATCATTCACCATTATATCCAATTCATTATCTCCATAGCCTTTTCAGTTAAGAACTCTGATGTTCCTAGTTCCTAGGCTGTGTTTCAGACATTTGAGACCTTTTGCTTGAGTATCGTGTATCATAGAGAGCTGTGCCAATAATTCATTAGTGAGTCTAGAAATTTTGGAAAAACAAATTTTAAGAATAATTTGATTCAAAAAAGAAATTGTGTTAGGTAAGTTATAAAATGGGAATTGATTTTGAAATCCTTTTAAGTTGTGTGTATTTAGAAATTCACTCAACTTGGTTGGATTTGATATTTCATTTTAATTGCACCAGCCACACATTTCCATAATTAAAGATTCCCCCCACCCTCCCCGGCAACTGACTCACCCACCCACCCAAAAATAAAAAACAAAATGCTGATCAACCAGGCTAGGCCACACAAATTTACTAAGCAGGGAAAACTGTTTACCTGATTATGGACCAATAACCATATTCAAAAAATTAGATTTAAATTATAGGAAAAGTGTATTGGTTAAGATAGTGTCTAGGAGACATTCAAAGGCAACAGTTATGACACACCTGAGTACATAAAAATCGAAGTGCAGAAATCTCTGCAAAGGTAACGCCCCCAACAAAGACAACAAGCACCACAGCACGCCTTCCATCAGGTACTCTGAAATATGTGAAGTGCCAGAAAAAAATGATTAAAAAATTTCTTCCTCAAAGACTCCAAATTTCAGCAAATTTTTACACACCAATGTCAAATGTAAACCATCATGTTCTAATGGCTTTCCTTTTTAAGAACTTATCACCAAAAGCTAAAAACAAATTAAAGTATTGAAATCTCCCCTGCAGTTAGCAGATTTTGCGAGGCATTAAACCACACCTTAGGGACTAACTGATATCATCCACAACCACAAGTAAAAGATTGATAAAATGTAGCATATATAGCCAAATCTGTCTGAACCTTATTAACAGCATAATTTTCAAATGTTTGTTGTTGTGATTTAGCCTTTACATGAAATGGTAAGCATTGAACTTCCTGGAATATATAACACTTTTCTGATGGTGTTTTACTAAAGATAAAGGAAAAGATGCAGAGTTTTAAAACTGGCACTGATGTAAACATACTTGGCTATGCTGGATTGAATCCCTGATAAAGTGTCAAATGATGGGCTATTTGAGAATCCACCCTGTACAAGCAATAGAGCAGGCATAATTTAAAATATAACTACTAAAAAAGGTGAATTGAATATTAGTGATGATGATGTGACTTCGATTCAAACAGTTAAAGAACTTGAAGTTGGAAACATGACATGAGAAAACATATTCAGCAAGCGTTGACAAGTACTAACCCTCTTCATTTCCAAATGAGGTCCAGGCAGTAGCTTCAAAATTTCTTCAACAGGACGCCTAAAAGATCAATGATGTTCAGTAATGTATCAGTTGGTCAACTACCAAGCTTAATTCACAACCCAAGCATAAAAATTCACTTAAGAAATCGGTGCAGTCACTGAACCAATCAATAGATATATTCAAGCAAAAGCATATGTATTGCATGCAATAATATACCAAAAGGGAAAATGTTTTGAGTTTTAAGAAACTGTCATTGGGTATATACATAGTTGTTTAATATCAAACAACCTTCAATTTTATCATATTATATGGACTGTTTAGAGGTGCTTCATTGCTAGATATGTAGGGAGATTGGCATGCCTTGCTACATGACTCATTTTTGTTTCTAGGTGTTTCTTTTGCATTTTATTGTGAAAATGTCTTATCCTCTATCTTTATACTTTCCATTGCTTTCTCAATGAAAATGCTATTTCTTAAAAAAAAAAAAAAGAAACAGTAAATGGTATAGCATCAAGTAAACATTGGAATTCATCCTCAAATGAGAGAAATGCACAGTAGTATGTGCAAACAGTGATATATCATCTTTGGAGCCTTGCCTATTAAGTTACCAAATTTAAACATAACTAATACAAAGCCCATAAAATATCCTGCTTTCCGTAGCAAGTATTGAAATGTGATTGTTGACATAATTGTACCAAAAAAAATAATGTCTTACAACAGAGTATGGTTTTTAACATTTTAAACTAGACTTTATGGTCAGCACAGACCCATTTCTAACAGAAAAGCATTTAACAAAAGCCACCTTGGATATAGAGATGCATGAGATGAAATAATTGTCACTATAAGAGATTCAGATTTACCATCCAGATCGAATGGCATGCTGGACCAGTCGAATGCTGAGTGGTGCATATCCAGAGAAGACATAAGCAATATCATTGGGGCTGTTCTAGTAGGAAACCATTAGTAAGAAGGGAAACAGAACTACAATAAGTAAATAGATGTATAACAGTTGCTTATAATTTATCAATAATGACAACTTATTTGAGAGCCATGAGATTTGCAAGAATTTCATGCATACATCTGCTTTAACCAAACACCATATACATGAAGACAAAAAAATATTTAAAAAATACAAATGCTAGACGCATCGTTAATTGCCACTGCAAAACAAATTAATTTTGAACAACACAGAAATCGTGGCTGTATACCCATAAAAAATAATTAAATAAACAAAGGAACAACAGAAGAGCTAGCATGGTTAGAAAACTGGGAAAGTTATTGCTTCAAGCCTGCAACAACAAATTAACCTTTGAAGCGATGGGCATATATTATGGATTTGGGATGCTTGGTTCCATCTTTTTTATCATTTCACAATGAAAATATGTAACCATATTTTGTTTGTCACAAACATACCCATGGCCATGTTTACATACTTACATAGAAGATCTAAATTGTGACCACAAACTTAATATAACATTTAAAAATATAACAAATGTCTAAGGATCTCATCATTTAGAAGAAATTACTTGGCCGTATCAGTGTCTTCAACCACAAGCTGTAGAGCACGTTTTATAGTAAGCCAATTGCTTTTTGACTCCTAAAAGGATCACATGCACAACAAGAGTTAATTATTAAATAACGAACACATAATCCATTTGCATTTGCAACTAAACACCTACTGCATTATACCTGCTTTTTAAAAAGTCCAGCTTTCTCTAAATTGTTTAGCATTGCTATGTGCTCAAATCCATAGCTGTGGAGTAGTTCTCTCCTATAAATTGGAAGTCACAAATATATAAGAATACACTAAGTACTCCAAAATAACATTTGCTAGTATATTGTACAAAAGGCAGAAAGGGAATAATATTTTAGGTTAGTAATTTCCAAGGATCTACAAAAGTAACAAAATGAAAAAAAGGAATAGGACAAAGTATCAAT
This sequence comes from Glycine max, assembly GCF_000004515.6. Taxonomy (NCBI): domain Eukaryota; kingdom Viridiplantae; phylum Streptophyta; class Magnoliopsida; order Fabales; family Fabaceae; genus Glycine; species Glycine max. The sequence goes on from NC_038246.2 coordinate 44,058,238, forward strand.
GAAGCATGAAAGCTTGCCTGAAGTAGTCAAAATGCTTCTTTGGCAACCCAGAATTAGTAATCGAAAATAGGATTAGAAGGCGTAAGACTGTTGTCAAAGGCTCCTGCTTATGGATCAGTTCTTCAATATACTCAAAGCATCTGCATATATGAATGACCTAAGCTTCATATTATAAAAACCTTAAGTTGTGTACATGCAGGCATGCAGCAATCTGTGAACCATAATGCATCAACAGCAAATCAATCGCAGACACTGACCCAACTAACTATACCATATTAATTAGTTTTGCAAATCAAATTATTCGTATTCTAAGTTCATTCCTTGTAATTTAAAATTCAACCATAAAGTATAACTATAAGCTGCTTCATTTATATCATAAGCTGTAAATTATATGAAATCAAATATTATCAACAGCAAATAAAGCTTAATTGTCTATTATAACCTAAACTATAATACAACATTATGCACATATAGCCAATTTTAAGTCTTAATTAACAAATTACTATTAACGGTTAAGAATAACATGCTTGAAGCACTACCTTGTTTATTTTTAAGTAAAACAAAGCTTGTATTGCAGTATTCCAAAGGCAATGCCCAAATCATGTCTTTGATGGTAGATTCCCAAATAGCATCTCAGTTTTTATTACATGTACAATGCCAGTCCACAAAGTTTACTAAAAACTTGGTTTTTAAGTTTTGACAGTGAAAGTTGATATTGAATGAAATTTTGGGCCTCCACACAGATACAGTGAAAGTTGATACTAAAAACTTGGCCTCAGCTGAAAATTCCACAAATTTTCATGGTGAACAAGAAAAAGGCATAAAATATATACCCCAAACAGAAACATGTAATTTTCAAGTAGAAGAAGCTATAAAGCTATAAGTTCCAAACAAAGGTACTAAAGAACTAGTTCCTAACTTGGGCAATTAAATATAAGTCAATAAAAGGTACTAGTTAAATTTTGGGGCTAGCAAGTAAAAAACAAGTAGCTCTAGCCGGAACAAGTTCACCCAGCATAAACCTTAGCATCAGCACCTCCAAAACACAGGATATCAGGACCTACTTAAGTCATATAGAGAGAGAGACATTAAATATACCATCAAGTATATAAAACTCTCTGTATGCAAAATTAACTCACATATCATAACTCTGGGCCTCTACAATTGTATGTTCCATATCAAGTTGCCCAAGAAATGAAGGCTTTGATGTGAATGTTGATAGATGCTGAGCAAGATTTATGTGCCTCTGGGGAAATAATTTAAAGCATATTATGATTTGATAGTCACTATGAGAATCATGTTAATATCTTAATGAAATATCAAAATTACAACAAAAATGTTATTACGGTCATCTCTGGCAATGAGTTCAGCTTTTTCACAAAGTCCTTCAACTCGGAAACTGTCTGCGTCTGGATGTCATGGAAAGCAATATATTAGAAAGTCTTTACAGATCCATATTGATTTTCCAAAGAGTTATAAAAGAACTTAATTAAGTGATTCTGAAAAATTTTAAGTACACAACTCATTCAAGCAGTATTTTTTTTTCAACATTGCATCCATTGAACAACAGTAAAATTACCTGTGAAGATAAAGTAAAGCAACAAAACTATTTGAAGACTTAACGCATTATATTTCCAAAGAAATAAAAGGAAACAACAGGACTTTAGTGGATTCACTGCTATTATTTTCACAAGAAAAGTTGGTTTCAAAACAGTTACTTTTTGCAAAATTGACAGTAAAATCAATGTCCAAGTATAAGACCATCTCCTTACAGTAGTTGTCATTTCTGTGTAGTCTTGCTTCATGGAAGTAGCTTTTTGGCGCAAAATCTGCAATACTGCAGACAGCAACTAAGAAAATAGAACTACAAGAGAGCCAAAGATTTTTTAACTAAATATTGCTCTCCTTGCTCCTCTCTGCATGAGTGTGCATGTGTGTGTGAGGGAGAGAGATTAAGTGATAACTATGCTGTGTGGTAAAAATGAATCAACCTGGACAACAACTTCAAAGTTGAGATCTCGTATCTCCTTAAAAAGCTTGTCACTATCAAAATGAAGTTGGAAACATGGATTAATTGATGCCAAAGAGTTCTATCAAAATGAGACTAAAAAGAGAATGCAACAAGTAATAGTAGTCTCTTTTGTTTTGCTTGAGTCAGTTTCTGAAACATATATGTTGGAAATAGGAACATTTTAGGAGATCAGAGCTTCTTTTATGTTTATTTTTCCAAGTAGCCTAAACACTTGGTATAGCTAGGTTCAACGCATCTTAGGAAGTAGTTGTAAATTGTTTTGGCATTAATAATCTTTGTAATACTCTTTAATTTAAATAAGTCCATTCTTCTGGCTGAAAAGCACATTCCAGCATTTTCAGAAAATTGTGCTTCTCATTCTTTCACAATATAAACTTATATATGATCTGCTTCAATTAATTGTGCAGAAAATCATTATGAATCAAGTCATGGATATCAGAAAATATTTAAAAGGAGATATTATGAATTATGAATATTTGACAAATCAACCTACTCATTAACTAACGGATTGGAAAAATTTCCAGCAAAAAAACAGATTGGAAAAGTAATGAATAACATGATACAAAACATTCAAGTCATAGAAAAAACAGTCTCATTATATTGCTAACAAGATAGAGTGAGCAAAAAATGTAACATACCTTGAATTAAGTGGAACTTTAGTTTTCTTCCCTTCTTGCTGAAGACCCATAATAGATGCATCAAGCTCTACAGAACCATTGTTGATGTGCAGAAACTGCAATTACACAAATTCAGCGAGCCATCGTCACTTCAAACCTATTTACTCACAGTATAACAATATTATTCTGAAGACCAATTCGTGGCACAAAAATAATCCATGAAGCTTACATAAAATCACCAAAACATGCATTAGAAAAACTTCCACATTGTAATTTGCAACATCACAAAGAAATGAGTGGAAAGAGATTAGTAAGGTGACACACAGGGATATTCTCAAAAAGAAAAGCCTGATCAAATAACAACACAACCAAATCTTTTATGCAATAAATAAATATTTCATTCATAAAAGTGTAGGCTGCTTCTGCATCAACTTGCCTCGTCAAGTAGCCCCTCATATGTTAATTGGGAACACAAAGGAGTAACCATGTCCACCTGCATTCAAAAGCATACCCAAATTCAATGACCATCATTCGTGTGGACACCACTCATATCCAAACAACTGAAATAGTAGGACCTCAAAAAGAGAAATGCAAGTTAATGTGCAAATAGAAAATTAAGCATGGATGTAGCAAGAACTAGTAATGATTTGCTTAACTTTCAATTTTTCAATCTCACTTATGGACCTTTAGTTAACAATTCTTTATGAAGTAATGAAGGATAACTGTATTGGACAGGAAATACCCTCTTTAAGCATTAGCAAACAAATGCATAAATTACACAGGACAGGGCACTGGTATAAAATCCCCGAAGACACTACAAATCATGATTAATAGAGATGAGATGAAAACAGGATGGACCTCTCTATCTAAAAGGATTACTGTATTTATCTCTGGCACAACCATCTGTACAAACAAAGAGAAGATAATCAGAGGGTTATATGGTGCATTTTAAATAAATACGATTTAATAACATAGCTTTTGTTTGTTCTTCTGCTAAGCTAATTAGCTTGAAGAGAAAAAATAGTAGAGCATGATTACATCAGATGAGTTAACTGGTTCCTCAGCTTGCATTCGGTTTAGGATGTCTGCAACACGCACAGATGCTTTTCCTTTTGCCCTCACATTTGGTATCACTCCAAAAGAAAACTACAAGATAATATCACATGAAATAATTATGAGAAAGTCCATATGCACACAGATCAGGATCATGTTAAATTTCATGTTTATTATTATGATGATGATGATATTTCATAAGGGGACAACTCTTGGATTTTCTCCCTTTTTGTTTTGATGCTAATTGTTCTAAGTCTAAAGAAAAATCAACAAGTGACAACAGTATGCATTCAAAACTACAACCTCAAGTTTGTGAATGGCTTTAGCAATGTGCCAAAGTGAGCTTGTATCACCATCAACTTGGCATTCCTACCACAAAGAGAAGACAAACAAGAATAAGTAATTAGTCAAACACAATACTAATCGTAAGAAATTCCAAATTCAATAAATTACAACCCTAAAGGAAACTCAATAAATCAATCAGCAAGAGTAGTAGTAATATGCAGCTTACTTTGTAAGAGAGATCAAGTTCAAATGATAATACATCCTCATCCATTGGTACACTATACAAGGGATATTCCCCTATTGTAACCATGTTATGTAATTTCTCTTCCTCAAGAACCTACACAAGAAAAATACTGATTTATGCTGTTGGCATAGAGATATAAAACAGAAAAACATCATGCCCAAGTCCAGAATAGATTCAATTCCAAGGAAAGCTTACTTTCTCACAAACAACAGTGCGGCGAGGGACAAAATAAACATGATATTCTCTTTGCAGTCCTTTCGATACATCATTATGAATATTAGAACATATGAATCTCATCAACTTGGGCTGAGCATGCACAATGTAAACTACTTTGCTGCAGTCAGTTTGAATTGGGTCCCCGGAAAGATGCCGCAATTCAACTCCATGCTCCTGTTTGTAATTCAGCGTGACCTCTCAATATCGCCAAAAGATTAAAACAAGCAAACAACAGTTTATTGGTAAAATAAATACGACTTTTCTTTCTTGTGCACGTGTGTAGGTACACAGAAACGTTGAATTATATTAAAATTCAATTAAACAACCAACTAGCATTGTATTAAAATGTTCGAAAAAAATAAAATTATAACAAATTGATGTTCCATTGTAAAATAAATAAACTCAGTAAATAACTAAGGGCAAGAAAAAAAATGCCTTGAGAATGGATGTCTGTATGATAAGCGAGAGAGAGTCTCCGAGCTTCGGATCAATGACTAAACACTTCTTTCCTCGAACCTACAACAACGCGTGTTGGATGAAAATCATTAACTCTAACGAACTCAGTGTTCAGTACTGCTATAGTGAAAAAGCAATAAAAATCAAAATAGTCGATGATCAAAATTTGATTTGAAATCACGTAGCGGAACAGAACTTCAATTTTCTTCGTACGAGCAACAAAAAAAAAGGAGAAATTTAGAAGCGATTATAATTACATTCTTGAGGATGTTGAGGAGCTCTTTTTGCGAATGCTCCCTGAAATAGAAAAATAAATAATAAAAATAAGCTGAAATTGAAATTATTGATGGTGAAGTTAGAAATTGAATTAGGATTTGATTTGACCTAATGGATGTGAGATTGACAGGAGCATTGTCTAGGTTGGGAATCTGAGCCATTGAGAAAGTTCAATTCATAGTTCGTTAATCCCCGATCTTCTCTTCTTCATCAAACTCTTCTCCCCCAAACACCCACGCACGCACCCAGGCGCCCTTTACTTCCTCGAACCCGCAGATCTCAGGCCCAAACTTTGGCCCGACTCATGGTGGATTTCATCCACGTTCTCAAAGGCTGTTGCTTTGTGCACCAGGCATATTTCTTGTGCGCCCAATAATATTATGATAATCCGAAAATATCCCTGTGTGCTCTTCATATTCATTTTAGCTTTTTCTTTCACGTTCTTCATTCATTCGTTGGTTTCATCACGTTTTTTCATTTTCATGAGAGAAGAGATTCATTGTGTCTGCTTTGATCGAGATGAAAGTCTTACAGAGATACATCAGCAAGTGGTCGTTGTGATGATAGTTAGTGCGGTTGTTAACAATGGAGTAAGGTGTCTTTGATAGTTTTTTTTTCTGCGTATAACACTTATGGATTAAGAATCCGTAAGTTATATAATATTTATGAATTAACAATCTGTAAGTTTTATATAACTTATGGATTGTTAATCCGTAAAATTTTATTCTTTTTAGTTTTTTTTTAAATTATTGTTTATTTTAAATGTAATTAGTATTATTATTTTAAATATTTTTAAACAAGTATAGTTTGATAACTAATTTGTAAGTATTTGTTTTTATATTGTGGAAGTGGTATTAATTGTAAAATAATTTAGACTTATAATTTATTTGAGTCGTTGTGCTTTAAAATTGGTTATTTTTAGTGTTTATAATTTGATGAATTACAATTAAGTTCAATAATATTATTTATTTTAGTATATATGATTAGGTTATCATTTTTTATGCATTGTATGGTTATGAATTTTAAGTATAAAAACTTGATGTTATTGGTTTTTTAATATATATGGTTATTAATTTTAATGTTTTATATTATTAAATGCAGTAAAAAAATGTGTGATAATATATGTATAGTGTGATTAGGAGTCGTTTGTTTGTAATTGAAATTTTTTAATGTCTTGATAAGATGGACAAAAATCAGTAAATGCATGACACTATAATGTCTAAAGAAGTTGATATAAATGAATAAAACGAAGACAAAGTTGGTGAGAAATCAAAACAGGTTGATTTATTCTGATGCCTTCAATATTTATCAAGTATTAATATGATTTTTTGTTGTTAAAGTAAGTTATTGAATGTTTCTTGAAGACTAAAGATGTCTGGATTGTATTGTAGGTGTTTGTTACCCGTGATGATATTTTAAATGGGGCTTGAGTTGTTGCTTATGAAATTGATTTTATTGTAGTCATTATGAAGTCAGACACAAACATTGGTATGAAAGGAAGGATGTTATTTATCTTAATTGATTGGGAAATGAGTGATAAGTATAAGGATAGGAAGAAAGATTTGGTAAGAACAAATACTGACAATAGAAAATGTGGGTGTCCCTTTAAGATGCATGAGAAACCAATGGTTGGAGGTCAAAGATGGATGATGAAGTTAGTGTTTGGGAGTCACAATCATGAAATGAAAAAGTCATTAGTTGGACATCCATACATTGGTCAATTGACTAAGGATGTAAAGATTATTATTGTTGATATGACAAAGTCAATGGTGAAACCAAGAAATATTCTCTTAACGTTAAAAGAGCACAATGTCAATAGTTACACAATAATCAAGCAAATATACAATGCCAAAAGTGCATGCCTTTCGTCCATAAGAGGCAGTGATACTGAAATGTAATAACTAATGAAACTTCTTGAACGGGATCAATATATTTATTGGCATAGATTAAAGGATGAAGATGTTGTATGTGATATCTTTTGGTGTCATTCTGATGCAGTGAAGCTATACAATGTCTTTAATTTGGTATTTTTGATAGATAACACCTACAAAACAAACAGGTACAGACTCCTATTACTTGACTTTGTTGGTGTCACACCAACAAAGATGACATTCTTTGTTGGTTTTGCCTATTTGGATGGAGAACATTTAAATAATGTTGTGTGGGCTCCAGAACGATTTCGAGGTCTTTTTCTCATACTTGATGCCCTCCTTAGAGTTATTGTTATCGATAGAGATCTAACATTGGTTAATGGAATAAAGATTGTATTCATTGAGTGTATCAACTTGTTGTGTGGTTTCACATTGATAAGAATGTGAAGGAAAAGTGTAAATCTCTGATTGGTCAAAAAAATGCATGAGATTATGTCATGGAAGCCTAGAGGAGTTTGGTCGATTGTCCTTCCGAGGATGAGTTTGATGAGTGCCTTAAGAAGTTTGAAATTGTTTGTTCACCATGACCAATGTTTGTTGACTATGTCAACCAAATATGGATAATTTCTCACAAAAAAAATTGTTAAAACTTGAACGAATAATGTGATGCACTTAAGAAACACAATAACAAACAGGTATGAAAATTATAATTTTTTTTTTGCTTAGGATTTTGGAAACTGTATCCTTTTTTTTGTTTTTTTGTAAAACATGTATCAGACAATAAATGTATCTTTGGTCAAAGAAAAAGTTTAAAATTTTTATAACCACAGTTCAATCCCTTTTTGTATTATTTGCTTCTATAATAATAAAAACAAAATATGAAAATAAGTACATAACTACATGATTAACAATTACATATACTATGTATAAAAATACAATAATATATAAAATTTGCTTAAAAGAATTATATATAATATATAATTATATGATTTTTCCTTTTGTGATTCCTATGAATTTATTCATAATTAATAGAGCTGTTGGAAATGTTACCTAAATGGAAGTATTGAAGCTCATGTTATGGTACTTTGCGTGAAATGATAAATTGTATGCAATATGTTGAGATTAATAGACAACTTATTTAAGCTAGATTATATTCATACCAGCAAAAATTTAATCATCAAGATTATTAGAAAATTACGGATCCATATCATCTTAATTGGTATATTACGCTATTAATTGTTGGATAACGAATTCTCTCGCACAATTAACAAAATAACAATTTGGTAGAAAAGTAAATACTTAAAAAGAAAAAGGGGATAAAAGTATTTGTTCTTCACAATCCTGGAACGGAGGACATAACTTCAATTACCTTTGAACTAGAAAAAAAAAAGTTTCAGAAATCATGAGACAAGGGTACCTAGCAGCCGCTGCTTCAACCATGCTTGTTGAATTAACTTCTCTAAAAGTAACAATCCTGCATAACCTTAAAAGGTAGCCCTGCCCATTCTATTTTGGTCTCTCTAACCAATACTATCTTTAGATAACTATTTGTGACTATTATAGTATTATCGTTCTGTAAAAAACAAAGTTCATTCAACAATTTTAGAAAATTGATAAAAGTAAACAAATAATAATACAAATAGTTAATAGATAAATGGAAAAAAATAAAAACATCATTTGGCATAATAAAAATTCAGTTATGCCAGTAAATTTTAAATCTTGAATTAAACATAAAAAATATTTTTAGAAATCAGTATTTCATTTTTTTTTTATTTTTCTTCTTACTCTTTCCATATATAGAATTTTTTCTTCAATTGGCAAATATATATGTGTCGTACATTCATTTTCTGCATTGACAGGAAAAAAAAGTAAAACATGAGGCTATCTATGGACATTCTAGTCAATTCAAAGGCTATCTATCTACGGCCAAAAGAAGGATAGCATGACACATTTTTTATCATACAAAATATTGACATACAGCCAAAATTACTTAAGAGTGTATTTGGATGAAAAAATTTAAAATTCTGAGAAATTTTAAATTTTAAGAATTTCAAATATTTCAATTGAAATTTTTTTATTTTCAAAATTTTGTGTTTAGATAAAAAAAATTAAAATTATGAAGATGAAAAAAAATGAATAAAAAAGAGAGAAGATATGGTTGGTGTGTTAGTTATACGTGTTCCTCTATGCTCACATTCGATATCTTAAGAGCTCGAACGGTGTTTCTTGAAGAAGAATGTAAGAAGAGAATTTCAATTTCTCACTTTTTAGAAGGAAATTGAAATTCTAGTTTTTAGTTGTTTAAAATTTTGTTTTAAAATTCCAAAATTTTAAATTCTTCATAAAAAGTATCCAAACAATGAATTCTAAATTACAGAAATTCAAATTATCTGATAAATTACTTTCCTCATCTAAAATCCTCTATTCAAACGCACTCTAAAATCATTCGTACTGAAACAAAATCAAAATCAAAATCAGCAACAATAGAGTAAACAAACACGAGAGATCACAAGAGTAAGTGTAGTAGTTTGGCTTGCACAAAAGCTATTAGTAACATTTAACAAGACTACAAGAGGCAGCACGATGAATTTACATATCATATATTCCTCGGAAAATGACTCTACATTTCAACTCATAAAACCTTAAACTTCAGAAATAAGAATTTCCTGAAGGATGAAATTTGAAAAATGACCAGGTCATTAAGCAGGACACTCCACTATCCTAAATAAAAGAAACTTGCTCAAACAGTTAAAGTCCAATTCTTGCAGTAGCTAGGCTGTTAGATGCTCATCTAAGAGTCCCAACTCTGCATAATCTATCTAGTTTGAGTTTTAGCATTCATATATTCTTGAACATCTGCAAAGACACACAGACTAGACAAGTAGACAACATAAATTTCTGAAAAAAAATATTCACCATTTAGTTTTTAATCACCGGCCACCACAAATATTAGATGTAAACTAGTCATAAAAGGTTAACATCAGTTTACAAGAGATGATGGCTTGTAATTCTCATGTCCCCAAATATCAATACAGCAAGCAGGACAATCTGATTTAGCTCAATTATTATAATTTTGAAAGCTTGAAGGCTAATTATCACATCACATCACATTCTTTGTTACTTAATTAGCAACTAACTAACCTTTGTCATTGATATCAATGGGAAGGGCAACCTTTACTGGAAAGTGGAAACTTGAGGCAATCTAGGTTGTGTTGTGGTGGAGTGCTAGTACTGCTACGGCTTGAATTCCCATTTGAGGCATGCATGGACCTTCACTGGAAGGTTCAAATACATCTCCAAGTTAGTCAATTTATTTATTGTCTTTCCCGAACATGAAAGGCAGATTATATAAGAGAATAACTCAGCTGGCTATCACTAGCTAAAACTACACACTTGTAACACAAGGGCAGGAATTGATATCTATAGACAAGGACATCAACAGGAACAAGGACATCCTTATCCATCGGTAAGTGACAAGCTAGGAGAAGTCCAAACAGCTGCATTTTCATTTAAAGGATCATCCTTAGTAAACTTGGATACTCCGCCAGACAAACCTTGTTGTTAAAGAAATGGTGAAGAGAGTAAAGATGGCTATGTTCCTGCATCCAGAGAAATGGTGAAGAGATGAATGATGATAATGTTAAAGAAAATTATGTTGACCCTTCATGAGTTAATGCAAGGAGATATTTATGTGTGAGAAATTCTCTTCTACACTTTCAATAATTGTATAGGTGATAACAGATCATGTCTTTTTGTCCCTTCTTAATAGGTTGTCAGGTTTTTAATTTGCTTAAGGCTTCTCTAGAATCTAAGATGCTCTTGACCAGTGTTTTTCTCAAGAACAATGATATCTTAGGAATTTAAATTGTTCTACGTTTATTGATCATAAGAAAATAGTCTTTAAATTGTTCTACTTAAACGTTGGCTTTTACCACAACAGAAAGTTCCAAGAATTACAAACTTTGCGGTGACAGACAATGGCAGAAACTTATTCCATTTATAATCCTAGCATAACATCTTCAATAGACAATTCACAGAATTTCCTATACAGACAAATGACAGCCAAACATAATGCAAAGTTCCTGCACAGGATTTAAAACAAAAAAGATGAATACACTATTATGATGTGGCAATAATGGCATGGTTTATAACACATAATTTTCAGACCATCTATGAGCTATATAACGAAGCAACACTGAGACTATGAACTCTGCAGATTATCAACCCCTTCCATTCGCTGCAAGAGTTCCAATATGCTTCCAGCTTTTCTCTTAGCTCTATCAGTTCCATTTTCTGACAACTCCTGCAGTGCTGCTTCTGCACCATGTTCTTTCGCTAGTTTTAATTGCAGTGGATCTCCGGTGCATAGTGACCACAAGACAGCAGCAGCATTCTCTCGATTGCGTGGAGAGCCGGTTCGTATAACCTCAACAAGAATATGAATTGGCTCGGCCTGACCGATCGCTACCCTGCCTTCATGGTGGCTTGCAAGGATTGCCATAATAGCTAGTGCTTCATCTACCATTCCACCCCCAGCATCCGTCAGAAATTGTATCAGTGGGGCTACTATACCAGCTTTTACAGCTCTTGCTTTATTTCCCTGATAAATAGATAGGTTGAAGATAGCAGTAGCAGCATCCTTCTTACCTCTAGGAGTACCTTCACAAAGTAACTTTATTAGAGCAGGGATAGCTCCAGCTGCACCTATTTGCACCTTGTTCTCGTCTAGAACCGATAAACTAAAGAGAGTTGCAGCTGCATTTTCTCTAGCCTCCATGCTGCCATTTTTCAGTACATCTACAATATCCGGTATGGCTCCAGCATTTACTATAGTTCCTTTGTTACTCTCGTTGATGGAAAGATTGAGAAGCGCTGTAACAGCATGCTCCTGAGTTCGAGGGTCTGAAGAAGACAACAGATCTACAAGAGGTGGTATTGCTCCTGCCTCAGCAATGCATACTCGGTTGTCTGCATTCCTTTTAGCCAGCAACCGGAGCTCACCAGCAGCTGCCCTTTGCTGTTCTATATCGTTACTCGTTAGTTTATCCAATAAAGCACTAATAGCAGTTCGATCACAATCTGAAAGACTGCTGCCACCACATTTCTTTGTTCTACAGTTCCCTTGTTTCTTTGGTAGCTCAATACCGTTGCTTTCACACCACAAAGCAATCAAACTCTTCAAAACATAGTTAGGGGTAAGGGCTGTATGCACAAGTGTCTGCTGTGTCTTGGGGCAGGTTTTGTGACCAGCATCAAGCCATTTTTGAATGCAAGATCTTTCATATGTCTGCAAAAGAAGGCAAAAAGTTTATGAATAATCATAACATATACGTTAGAACAGTCCCACGTACAAAGATAATCTCGGATTATACCTGACCAGTGGAGACAATTACAGGATCTTTCATTAGTTCAAGAGATATAGGACATCGAAAATCATCTGGGATCATGGGAGACCTGTGCTTAACTGACAATTTTTCACATTCACTGGAATCAACTTCAGGATTTTCTGTGAGCACACATTCCCTCAGTTTGCTGAGAAGGGATGTGATCATTTCAAAAGAATCGCCGAGTTCTCCACCACTTGTGATGAACAATTCATGCAATTCACTAGACTCTTTCCTTAGGTCATTTATTGTCCTTAGATGCAACTTTTCAGAAAGTCTCTTCAGTACAGCAGGACCAGGGTCCTTTTCTTTTTGTGCCACTGCCATATCCAGGTCTAGTTGTATATCAGCAAATTCTGTTTGAGCTTTGGCTCTTTTGAATTGAGCATGCACCAGTTCAATCTGAAGGATTAAAATAGTTGTGAAAAATAATGTACATAAGATGCCACCCATTCTCTTTGCCAAAAACATCAAGAAGTTTAAAAGCACAAAAATCAAATATGACTAGAAGAAATAATAGGGAAAAGGTAAAAGTTTGAGTCATCATGGAATTGTATATAGTATAGCTGGTCTCCTTCCAATATAGTATGATAAAGGTTTACCTGTTCTCGAACTTCATCCGATATGTCAAGTTTATTGTAAGGAATTTCACTGAGCACAGCTTCAATTTTTTCAGTTACTTTTTGGAACTTATCTGCTGTATCATTCCTCCGCAAAGCCTGAGACATGTAATTAATTTGATAAAAATTAACAGTCAGTATCAACTAACATGTTGGGTAACAAAACTGAACCAGAAAGCATAGAGCATCTGCATTATCCACAATGAAATATGATATGGTCAGCTAATGCACTGTACACATGGAGGAAGAAACTTGCACAGCTAAGGCCTTGTTTCAAGAATACAGAATATTTTAGAATTTAAATTTTAAGCATCTGTTGTGTGTGTGTGTGTGTTAAGAAAGTCCCACCAAAAAGAAAAAGGGTAACATGAAGTTTTGGTGATTGGCAGTTTGGCAATGTTAGGATACAGGCAAACTACAAAGCAGAATTGTATTCTTCATAATCTTCTCAGAAAGAAATCACCCTAAAATCAAATCATTGGGATCTCATATTGGAAAATATACAGCTTTTCATCAACTTTCTTAAGAGATTGATTTAGATTTTGTGTATATAAATAATTGTACAAACTGTGCAATGATACACAAGAGAAATCATTCCTTCCATCTCAATATGGTATTAGAGCATTGACATCTACCATAAAAAGAGGTTTTTCCCTCTGCTGCACAGGGCTCTCAAAGCTTGTCTTTTTCTTTTCCTTTCTCAGTTTTCTGCTCTCTTCTCTCCAACAAATCAAGATCTCACTCTTGTCTACCGTTCCAAAGTGTAACCATCTTGTTTATACTGCCTATAAGGTCTCTTTCATACATTTCATCAAGGCTCAAGGTTATCAAGATCTTAAATGTTTGCTTCAGCTCAATATTTCTCCTACCGTTGCGTATAATGACAAGTCTTGAAAATTTGGTAATGTGTATTTGGACATTATTTGCTTTTGCCCTTGATGGTTAAGCGTTGATGATGTGAGCAGCTTCTGCTTTGGGTGGTTAAGCATTGATATTAATTTGTTTTGTTTCTACCTCACATGGTGGTTAAACCTCTCTTTATCAACTGATGAAATTGACGGCTTCAGCAATTATTATGGCTAAGCCTTGTTTGATTTACTTTTATTAAATGGTTAAGGATTGAGTGTATCTTCTAGCTAGTGGTTAAGTTTCTCGTTCTTTATTTTCTTCCTAAGTTGAGTCATTTTATCATAGAAAATATTCTCTCCGCATCATCAACACCTCATCTGTTTGTTCCAAGGATAATCTTGACAACATCTTTACTAAGTCTTTACAAGGGCCCAATATAGCATATATATATGTAACGAGCTAGATACATATACATATTCTCCATTGAGAGGAAGTGTTAAGATATGTTGCGATACTATCCTGATTCTATTTCCCTGTTTTCTTGTTCTTCTATTTTATTTTAATTTTCTTAGAAAGAAAGCTTGAGCATATTATTTAGTTTCCTTGGATAGCTTTTTTTGGGTCACCATGACATTGGTGTGGAGTATCCACCAGCTTTATTGATGAGTATTCTTTCCCAAGAAATTTGACTGACCACCTTTAGTGGGATCTCCCCTTTATCCACATGAGTTGAACCCGAGACCACTCAATCAACCACTTGTTGGTAGTTTCCTTAGATAGCTTGATGCTACCTGAGTTAATTTTGGATTATAATCAAGCTATCTAAAAAAACTACACAAAACTCATTGGTTGAGGACAAAATTGAGTTTAATTCCCAAAATTCATTCCCTTAGGCAAAACACCAAAACTACACAAAATTCATTCAACCCTTGGGGAGCTTCACAAAAACCAAAAAGGCCATACCTGATAAAGCTTACTCCCTTGGTTCACATCCTTTAAAAGGGTCTTAGCTGAACCCAAAGCAACAAAGAGAGAGTCAAAGCTTTGAAGTTGTTCATCGCTGAGGGACTCATCACTATTATCCTTCAATTCCTCAAAGAGAGGACTCAAAAGCTTCACCCTGCGAACCAAATTCCCATACACCTTCTTGCACAAGTTCTGACTCTCTGGCAACCCAGAAATCTCCTTGATGCACTCAACCAAACGACTCATAACCACACCCTTCGAGCTCTCGCTCCCACCCATCTTGAGAAAAAAAGTCAAAGATGCAAACTTTGACCACAGGATCGAAGATGCCTCAAATTTGGAAGGTACCCAGATGAGGGATCACAATGGAGAATTGAAACCCACCATGAGCTGAAAGAGAGAGAAGCTTTGTGTTTATTGATGTTACTTGTTAAGGGAGAACTTGGGAAAGAGAAATGGAATTGGAAAATTGTGGAGGACGAAATCAAAGTATAAGAAAGAAAGTAATTGAAATGGGAGAGAAAGAATTGAAGAAAGAGTGTTTATTTATTTAAGATTAAGAAGACATTGAGAGGTTTTGCGTTTGACCTTTTGAAAAGGTCTTTGCCTCGTTCGTAGGTAAGAGGTAAGACAGACACTATGAAAGAACCAACAGTGTTGTTCTCTTTCTCTCCTTTGACCAAATTGTGGTCTTGCAAAATGTTTTTTTTTTTTTTACCTCCTAAAATTTAGTTTAAGTGGGAAAAGATATTTTTTAATGATCAAATTTCGAGCGATAAAACCGACTAAGTTGGACAAAGACAAAATTGTCGCCTAACTCCGATTATTCGGCTTCAACTTGTAGTTGTGTGTATTAAAAAACAGAAATCGAACAGATGGAGTTTACCCTGATAATTTTTACTTCTTGAAATAGATTGGTTTTTAAGGTAGATTATATAATTACTTAATGCGATGGTTATAAGTGTTTATAAAATTAATACAAAATAAAGTTATGATCCATAAAATTAGCTGAAAAGTTAATTAGTAAATAAAAGTTGAATTAGCTTATTACATTATAAGTATTGGGTAAAATTTGTTGTTGAACTAATTAAAAAGTGTAAGATAACAAAAAAAATTAATAAAATGATTATTTATTTAAAAAATGTAACAAGAAAAATGAATGAATATATTATGAATAAAAATGAAAGAAAATATAAAAAATTATAAGTTAAAAGCCAATGTTTTTAGAAATATTATTTAAAATAATGTTTCACACAATATTAAAAATTATTAAAAAAAATAATTTATCAAACCATCAAACACATTTTTTGGCTAGTAAAAAATAATTAAAAACTAGATTAATGTCTTATCAAACATATAAGTTATATTCAATTTTAATAATTTACAACTAAACTTGATCACTTTAAAACTTCACCTATACTTTATATACATGTTATTATTTTAAAAATCTCTATCATTATCAATATTTTTTTATCCGTTAAAATTAAACAGACTGTTAAAAAATTTATAACACTTACAGATTATATTCAATTATGGACTCCATTGATATCATTATGGACATGTTCTTCAATTTATAACCCTGAACAAATTTTTCTACTGTTGTTTTTATTTTATTTTTCCAACTTTTTTTACACATTATTTTTCCAACCTAAACTTTTAAATCTTATCAAGTTAATATATAATTTAATGTGTCTTGCTAGTGTCCATAGAATTTTTTTATTGAAAATCATGTTATGACAACTATAATGAGATACATTAATAATATTTTGGTTAAAAAATAATATTTTCCCTTCTATTTTTTAAATATGTAATTTTAGACTTCTTATTTTGTAATTGAGACATTTTGTTTTTTACTTTTTAAAAAAATCACAATTTAAGTTCCCTATTTTTAATTGAGACATTTCGCTTTCACTTTTTAAAAAATATGCAATTTTAGTTTCACCTTTTCAATTTTCAAACTTGACTATGTACATTTTTAATTGTTTTTTTAATAAATTAAGTTTGTTAACTATTAAATAATTTTGTTAAAAAATACTTATTATGTAGATGATAAATAGACATGTGTCAATCAAAATTTACTAAATACATAAATCAATTTTTAAAATTTGGTTACAAGGACTAAAATTGTGAATTTTTTTTAAAGTGAAAGATAAAATATCTCAATTAAAAAATATAGGACTAAAATCACAGTCTTTTTAAAAATGGAAGATGAAATGTCTTAATTAAAAAATAAGAAAACTAAAATCACATTTAAAAAAATAAGAGGATAAAAATTACATGTTAACCCAATATTTTAAAATTTTCCATTTTTTATTCTTTAAACATTATCTTTAAAATACCGTTCAACATTTGTCTAGTTTAATTACTAAAAGTATCAAGTTATATTTATTTCTGAAAGTGTAGATTTCTACAGGTTAATTATCATATATATTCTACCAAGTTGTAAAGTCATAAACTATTTCTTCTTCAAAAGAGCAATTTATATAAGTAAAAATGATTAAGCATCAAAACAAGTTTTGACTTTGAAAACTGAGTCAATTCAAATTCTACCATTAACCTTCATTCATCTTTTGACAATTGAAGGCTTTAAGGTGATTTGTCAATTCCATAACACAGATTATAATTGCATTAAGTTGTAAATATTTTGATGAACATTAACTCAATCATGATTTTTGAAAATTCTTATCAAACGGCAGAAGCATTTTGAAATTTCTAATAAACTTTGCCGACACGATGCTGTAAACCGCCTATTATATCAAGACGCGTGCGTGGCCAGCCACTAAGACAAACCAGAATTTTGCAACATAAACGAGAAATTTGAAACCTACAAAAGTGAATTAAAAAATTGAAATAGCCTTGGCTTTTATTTTATTTTATTAAAACAAAAGTCAAATAAAAAATGAAATAGCAACGGCCTATTGTATACGTCATTTTCCATTTGACTTTTGGCATGCCTTTACTCATTAGTCGTTAATCAGTCACCCTTGCCTAGCCCAAGTTGGTTGCGTAAAGGAAATGCAATTCACACTTTACTAAATAATATTTTTTTTAAATAATTATTTGGTTATATAATAAATAATCTTATAAATACAAACATAATTGTCTTGGTAGCATAGCTTAAGTTAACCCAATATTTCAATTAAGTCCGCCGACCGTGGATCAAGCTTAATGTTTTGCATTAGGTACTGTAAGGAGTTTAATCAGATAAATTGTGCCAACAATTTTTTTTTTTCTGCAAATGATCATAAATTATATTGTAGTTTTATTCATAGCCTCTACATTACAAGCTTTAACTCATATAAGGATATAAGGACATGTTTTAATCAAGTACTTATTCAATAAACCCCTATCAAATGTGAACTTGTTTATAAGCTTAAGCAGTTAAACCTTAAGAAAACCTAAGAGAAACTTATAAAAAGTTACAAATTGCTTTCATAAATGATAAATCTAAACAAATCGATTCCATATGCCTCCCAAGTCTAAAATTATAATCTAAAGTAGTGGTATTAAAAAGATTATGCACCAAGATCAGTCCACGTAAGACGCAATGTAAATTTATAAAACCACCAACATCCAAATATGTTCAATTTAGCATTGATTAGTGGTTCTCACAAAGCATGGTCTGTAACAACCAAATCCAAATGCATGGGCGTCTCACTTGGCATCATTGATATTATAGCCTTAATTAGGCATACCAATCAATAAGAGACAAGTCAAGGGATATGAAATCATAACAGACATGACTCGTATTTGTGGGTCTCACAAAGCATAGCCTAATACGTATCATCTATCTGACATGACCTCCAGGATATTATTATTACAGGTTGATAAAAAGACCATAGAAATTATCTAATCACAATATACATAAACACAATCCATACATTATATAGTTTTGAAGGATCCAAAGCTAATGCAGATCCCTTCCCTTACTGAACTGCTATCTGGCTACATCAACTAACTGATGGGCGAGGCAGTCTTTTGGCAATTTCCTGTGAAAAGCAACATTTCAATGCTTAAGGGTGTATGAAATTCATAATGATATATCAAAAAATGAGGATGTAGAGAATACATGAACTACTCATAAGCTTAAAGGCAATTCACAACAATAAGAATGATATGCACAGTGATGATATCTATTGCAAATCTGAGACAGTAAGCATCCAAGTCTTGAGGATGAGGAAGAGAGGTTGTTTATACAAATATGCAATCATGATCTTGGAAACCACAATTTAATTATTATAGGTCAGAAACAGAAAGTACTTCAGAATAACATATCAACAATATTTTTTTATTAATTAAGTGTTGTTATTTTCATACCAAAAAAACATGCTTGGTTGCAAACAACACTTTTTTTTATCTTTATTTATTATCCTCAGTGTATAATCAGCAGGCATCCAATGGTTGTGATTCTTGAGAGGCTCGGTCCTTTGCATATGTAGGAGAGTACCTAGCAGCTGGTGCTTTCCAGCATGCTTGTTGAACTTCTCTAGAAGTAGCAATCCCGCATAACCTTAAAATGTAGCCCTGGCCATTTCGGTTTCTCTAACCTAATTTTTTTTTGTCAGTTAACTCCCTTGTGTATTCCAAGACCAGGATTATTACCTTTGTTACAAAAGATGCAATCTTGGATTTTTGTGGGACAGGATTCCTATTCCAAGATCATCTTTAGCCCCTCCAATAGGTCTATATGAGTTTGCTACAACTATCTTCAAGCAGCAAGAACATCATTGGGAAGCTTGCTAGTAGCATAGTCAACAATGTCCTAAGAGACCAAAGATCAGAGTTAAAACCAAAATTTACTACTAGCATAGCCTCTGGAAAATCCTAAAGATCTACGAGTCAATATCAAACAGTATTTCATCAGTTCCTAACACTTGAGCATGCTTTTGACTTAAGCTTCTTGCAGCCTGAGTGTAACTTAAGTTAAAACTGACTAGACTTCGGACCATATGACCAGTATCAAAACAGGAACATATCATTTTGGAACCATACATTCAATCAGAAGAGACATTGATTCCCAAATCATTTTATGATGTTTCTTTTTACGTACAGAAGATAAAACTGTGATCATGGTATTTAATAGGTCAAAACAACTGTAGAATTACCCAATGTATGACGTAACCATCTCCAACCTTATTTGCCATAACAATCACAACAGCTAACTATTTTCCATTGTTCGTACATTCTCATTCTTGCCAAATACAAAATGTCATGATTAATTTTATAATCTAATAACTGTAAGGAAGAAAACATCAAACATACCTCAAACAGTTCATTTATATTATCTGCTGTCTTTGCAGATGTCTCTATGAAAAACATACCATTCTTCTCTGCATAGTCAGTGCCATCCTTCATGGAAACAGTAAAGCATACTATATGAGAAAAAAATGATTATTTTGTTTATATGACAACTATATTACATAGTGTTGCACTACCTGGACAGCAACTTCCCGCTTCTCAAGAAGATCAGCTTTATTACCGACCAGTGCCATCACTATATCAGGGCTTCCATGTTTTTGTAGCTCCTAAAAAATTAGTAATATTTAAGTTGCTAAAACAAAATAGACAGAAAATGTAAATCCTAATAAAATAGATCCTATGCTATAAAAAAAAGCTCCTATCTAATAATGATTTTTATAACATGTCACACACACACAACAGCACAATGGCTGTACATCAAAGAGATGCCAATTATGGGTATGTCAAAGAGAACTATGTGCTATGATTTTCTACTCCTTTAAATTTTCAAGTGATTTGTCTGTCAAGGGTCAATAAGCCTCCGAAAGAGCAAAAAGCATGCCACCACTGTTTAAAGGAATGTATTCTATACATCATTGCACAGTTCCAGACTATATGATAGGGGAATTGTTTGTTATTCATATCATTCAAAATTTCAAATAACTAACAAAACAAGAAATGACAATATAGAACCATACAATAACTGCAAATCTACCTTAACCCAGTACTGTGCTTTGCTGAAAGATTCTGGGCTTGTTATATCATAAACAATAACTGCAACTGCTGCACCACGGTAATATAGCGGTGCTAACGCAGCATACCTGAAACAGATAATTAGCAAACAAATTTCATTTCAAAAAACATTTGTTGTTGAAATAAGAATGGTTTGTACAATAGGTTATGCATAATCTGGAAAGATAAATGACAGTCACCTCTCTTGACCAGCAGTATCCCATATTTCAAACTTGACTGTTGTAGAGTCTTGCAGAGCTATTGTTTGCGACAAAAAAGAAGCTCCAACAGTTACCTTACATTACAAAGTCTAAAACATATAAGAACAATTCCATGGAATAATTAACATATCAAGACGACAATATTTTTTTGTCATAAACTATATTAAAAAAAATTACATTAAAAAATAAAAATAAAAGTACTAAATAACATATATTTACCTTAGATGTTGGATCAAACTGACCACGAACAAATCGTAGAACAATACAGCTTTTACCAACACCAGAATCACCTAAGAGAACAAGCTGTTTCCAGTGACATTCAAAGTTTAGTTATGGTTTCCTTTAAAGGCTAAACAAGAAAATAATGGCAGTATAACAGATAAACAGAAACTGTTGTGATTAATTTCAACTAAATCCCTTCATCCTTCAACTAGTTTGTAAGAATACCCAAACATTTTTACATTTAAATTTTAATACTATAAAAACTTCGTACCCCAATGCCCAGAGGCTCTTCGCTATGCGAAGGTATGGGGGAGGGATATTGTACGCAGCCTTACCCTTGCATATGCAAAGAGGCTGTTTCCGGATTCGAACCCATGACCAACAAGTCACCAAGGCACAACTTTACCGCTGCACCAGGGCTCGCCCACAACTATATATTAAAATAAAAGACAGAACGTGAATGATAAAAAATTGTGATTTTAGGTAGACAACAAAATTATTAATAACCAAGGGAGTCTAGCTCAGTTGATTGGGCAGTGTGTGTGAGTTTGTTATAAACCCTTAAGTACCGGAGTTTGACTCCACCCTTTTGAACAAAAAAAATATATTAATAAATGGCAGAATGCAAACTGTGAAGCACAACATGACAAATAGAGGCAGAACAAGAATTATTAAAATTAAAAAGTGACTTAAATATGTTTTTGGTTCCTGATATATACCCATTTTTTTACATCTGATCCCTAATAAATTTTTCCTTCGAATTAGGTCCCTAATATTTTAAAAGTTTTGTCCAAGGTCTCTACCGTTAGTTGGAATCTGTTATCTGCTTACGTGACCGTTAACCGAACATGTAGGCATGCGACTTGTGGTGTCACGTGTAATCTTTGTCAGAATGAGATTACACATAGGAATTTTTTTTTTGAAAAAAGTAAAAACAACGTCATTCTTCTCCTTCTTCTCCACAGTAGTAACAACCACCTTCTTCTAAACCAAGCACCTAACTTTCTGCCACCACCAGACCCAAACGACAAAAGGGTGCTTGCATTCGCATTAAGTGATCTCAATGATGAAGTGTCCACTGCCACCATCAGCGAGTGGCAGTGATGTCGAGGACAAGAAGATGAAGAAGGCGAAGGCAGTGGAAAATGACGACAACGTGGAACGCATGGAGGGGCTGGTGCATTTCGATGACAACCTTCTGTTTGAGGTGTTGAATCACGTGGACGGACGGACATTGGCGATGTCGGGCTGCAGGTAGCAACAACTATGATTCATGGTCCTTGCGCTCGGTGGCTTCCATCGCCTCTACATGCTTTATCTCTCCCTTTCTCCAAGCCTCAACAAACATCATCTTCTTCCTCGACCTCGCCCTCGCTCTCTTGCTCCTCGGCCAAGGGCCCCACCATACCGCAGGTGATTCGATCGAAGCCACTATGATCGGAGAAAGATGAGGTTCACCTCTCTCGCTCCTCTCCATTCACTACTATGAGAAGATGAATTTCAATAACAGAACCACCAGATGATTGATAGTTCTGCTCATTCTTCCATAACCCATCCACCATCCACGAAGTAGAGCGGGCTCTCGTGGCCCACATAGTCCCGTAGAGTCTCTGCGAGCTCGTTCTGCAAAAGACAGAAACTTTATTGGATTTTGGAGATACCCTTTTGCGAGAATCGAAGTGCGGTTTGGATTTTGGGATGAGAAATAACTTGGAAGTGTTCATCGGAGGCGAGGGAGTGGAATGCGGATTCGAGTTTGGTGAAGGCATGGATTAGGGTTTTTGGGACATACTTGCCGTTGAACCGCTTGGAGGAGTCAAGACGCTGAGAGTGGACGGAACTGGTGGTGCAGTCTTCCATTGGAAGAAAAAAAAAATTCTCACAGGTAGTCCCGCTTAGGCAACGAGTGCACGTGGCACTACACGTCGCATGCCTTTTGAACAAGTGACCTCAATAACTTAAGAAGGGGGGTGAATTAAGTCTTAAAATTTTTTCGACTAACAAGTTTTAATCTCCTTTTAAATGATATGTGATAGATTTAGAATGTAAAAGAAGAAGCAGCAATCAATTTAACAATGTTCTTTAAATGTGCAAGACAAAGTAAATTGCAATAAAATAAACAAGATAAAGGAAAAGAGAATTGCAAACTCGATTTATACTGGTTCGGCCACTTCCCGTGCCTACGTCCATTTCTCAAGTAACCCACTTGAGATTTTCCACTATCCTTGTAAATCCTTTACAATCTTTGAACACACCTTGGGATCCCTCACCCTTGTGTTCGAGTTTCTCACACGCCAAGAGACAAACAATCTCTTGATTACAACTGAGTTTTATAAGATGAACAAAATGATTTCTCTCTTTTAGAGCAGATGATACAACTTGAAGTTCCTAAAATAATTTGCAAGAGTTTGGCCAAAGATGTTTAGAGAGGTTTTGAAAGTTAAGTTCTCTGAGAATTCTCTTATTTTCAAAGTAAGGACACATATATATATAGGCCCATTGTGCTTGTTCAACACAGTCATATCTTTGAAGGGCTGTAACTTTTCAATAGTTTTTCAGAAATCTCTTCGCTAGTAATTGGTTACATGACTCTTGTAATCGATTACACAAATCAAAATTCAAATAATTTTGAGCCGTTGGTTCATTAGTTCAAAATTTTCAATATGCTATTTTCATAAACTCTCTGGTAATCGATTACACGAACCTGGTAATCGATTACCAGTTAAAAAGAGATTTTTGAACTGATTTAACTTTAATAAAAGAATTTTGACAGTAAAGATTTTGAGGCCAAATTATAGCAATCAAATTGAGATTCTTTTAACAAATTTACTAAGTCATTATCTTAGATTTTCTTGATCTTGTTCTTTGACTTGATTCAATTTGTGCTCATCAAGTAAACTTTTGGTATCATCAAAACTGGCATGATATACATTCACAATGCCAACGTGTCTGATTAACTGTCATGTAAGCAGTTAATGGATCCTAATTAACGGCAGGGACCCTAGGCAAAACTTAATATTAGGATCCGATTTGAAGAAAAATTTTATCAAGAACCAAATGCAAAAGTCAAGTATATATCAGGGACCAAAAATATATTTAAGCCTTAAAAAGTGGGGAACAAAAACAAAATAAAGGAAAAGGGCAAGAGAAGAACAAAATGCAAGAATAGTGGAGCGAAAAACAAAAAATGGGTGAGATGGAGAACCAGGCAAAGTCAAGCCAAAAAGAATGAAAAATGTAACTGGAGATGAAGAATAGGACACTTGATGTTTGTTTCAAACGAAGAAAAGGGGAAGAATAGTAGGGAAGGCAAACCCTAGAGATGAAGCAGAGCTGCGCAAGAATGACCGAAATCAGAAGTGCACATTTTTCTCAATTTTGAGAGCTGGGTTGGGTCAAGAAATATGGGTTTTGAACTGAAACCCAATCCAAAAGTTTGAACTCGAAACCCACCCCTAAAGATCAACATGAATTGGAATGCACATCTTTCACGTAGAAGATCGCGATTTGGTGCGATCTTGAACGAGTTCTGATATCTTCCTTGAGATTCAGCATGGGATTCAACTAAAAAAATTGCAAGATTGTGCAATTATACGAGCTTTCTTGCAATTTTAACCACCCTGTACACATAGTTGTGGGTGTACTCCTTCTGTGAGTAGCTGCAGGTTTTATAAAGAATGTATGGTGGCTGATTTCTATCGCACGCGAGATGATTCTTTTTAATACTCTCGGGCAAATAGCAGATCATACAACAAAGTTTATTGAAACTAAAGTAAATGTACTAAATGATCCATTTTATTCCAGCATACCAAAACTGAACAGAATTAGACACTGTATTGAACTTGGTGTTTATTTTAATAAACATTGTCCTTTTTTGAAAGAAAAAAAAAATCAATCCAAACAAATACAAAAGCTAGACTAATTATTCAACAAATACAAGCTTGCTCAACAAAGAGTCCAATGTCTCAAAATTATGTAAAAACAATGTTAAACAAAATCCAGGAAACTAATCATTTGCAACAACAAAAAAACAGAAATCTCCCCAGCTTCCCTATGGATATCCACTTCGTCACTCAACAACAAATCCAAAAGTTTACAAAAAAAAAAAAACATGTAAATGTATTACACCCTATAGGAAAAAAGCTATTTTTTCCTTCTTAATTCTCATAAAAAAATCAAAGAATTTAGCAAAATATGAGCAATCCAAGAACTCAGCACACAAATACCTTGACCCTCAGATTCTTGGCGTCCTGCCCTCCACCATTCTCTGAATTGGGTCGACCCAACTGCCTTGAGCCCCTATCTGCAAACAAAGAAACAATTTCCCCCCAAAACCCCATCAGAGCCAAAAACTCAATGATTGCTTCTAACAACCGAACCCCATTAAACCACAGCCCCAAAATCACAAATCAAAACAATGATCAGCCAAAAAATACAAGTTTTTTCAACCCCTTTTGACCTCCAGAGCTAAATCAACAACATAACACAAGAGTTTAAAAAAAAAAAGGCTAAAACTTTAGCCATAAATAAATAAAGAACAAAACCCGAGATGGGTACAATATGATTACCTGGAAGGGAGGAGCCGCAACCCATAGCGAGAGGAGAAGATTTGGAAGTGGGCACAGAAGAGGGGTCGTTGATGAATATGAATGATGGTAATAATTTTCAAAAAATTGGACCCTTTTTTTGTTTTGTTGGTTCCCACGAAAATTGGTGGTGTTCCAATTTAAGCCGAATCGGGAGTTAATGGAAATAATGAAATTCTGGCGTGGTTTGCACTTAGCACAAAAAATGTTGGCTCCTATATCATGCTTTCCGTGAGGACGAGGATCTCCACTTCGTAGGTTTAAAGGCTAAAATGAAAATGAAAATTCTTTATATAATTTTTTTTTATGAAAACAAATTTAAGTGGCATTTTAAATGCTAGTAGTTTTTTTATGAAGTAATTTTTTAAAAATAGTTTTTAAGAAATTTATTTGGATTTATGAAATAAATAGTTTGTGCTATGTTTTATAAGCTTTTTCGAAAAAAATATTTCAACAATTTAAAAGAAATGACTACAGATTTGAGCTTATTTATTAAACTTTTTAAACAAAGTTTATGAAAAAAATTTTAATGATACGATTTATTTGTCTAAACACTTGAAGAAAAAGGACCAAAAATAGAGAAGTTTAAGAGATAAAAGATTCACCTGTTTTAAAGTAAAGAAAATTATGTCATACTAAGAAAAGAAAATCAGCACCCATCTTTTTTATTTTAAAACCAATTTATCTATTCTCACAATAAATTCAGTGGGATATAAATACCTGTTTAGTGATGAAAGTTGAAAGTTCACAGTACCTTCCACAAGTGATGTAGTTGCACCACCGCATCCTACATTGGATTGGATTAGGTGACAAAATACTGGGCCAAGGCCCAACCCAATTTATTTCAAGTTGGCAGGCCGAATTGATACACGTGTCTTGCTGTGTTGCAGGGGGTATGCTTGAGCTTTTCTGTCTCCTAACCTCACCTGTAATGTGGATGTGAAGTTGTTAATCAACAAAGAGATTTTGTGTTTTAATATTAGTTATCTCTTTTATTCATTATTATTACAAAATTTCAGCATTCAGTTGTTAAGCTAATAACCTTTGCCAAAATGGACAACATTTGAGTGGTATACTTATATCTCCAAGTGATTATTGGGCCTCTTCTCGGCCCAAAATAACCTTTTAGTTCTTACATTTAAGGCTTCGAAAGACATGGCTGGTTTCCATCATCATGGTCTTTGAACGGTAGGTTTTAGAGATGGATTTTGGTGCATATTTTGTTTTGTTCTTCGAGAATATTGACTGTATCATGAGTCAAGAAGTTTCCTTTTAGATCATCTAGCGTCGTGACAATGAGATCTTTGGGTAGCCAGCTCAAGACTTTAATTTCTCACAAGCCAATAATTTATGCTTTCCTAAGATATTTGAATCCCAAAAGACAATATCGAATTTAGTAAGAAATTATCCCCATGCTTCTTCACAATTTATTTAAGAGACATTTTCATACCCGTTGGTGGTGTACTTGAGTGAGATATATTGCCATTGCAAATGGCCATATATATTACAACTTGAGTAATTTCTATTAGTTTAATAAATAACTTTTGTTGAGTAATTATACTATTTTTTTGTTTATTTCACTGTCTTGCATGATTAGATCTTCTCGGGTGATCTCAAGTGTGTATTCTTTTACTTTTTTTTTTGGCACAGCTGCACAAATAGAGAGAACCAAATTTTATTTATTTTTAAATGTTGGATGTTTTTCCTTTGGTACTTTTCTGCATTGTAAGCTTATATTGATTTATATTCATCAGCCTAAAAAAATCTCAGTTTTAAGACAGAATACACGCAACGCCAATTAAATTATATTAGCTAGTACGCCAGATATTGCCTTCCGAGAAAAGTATGCAATGGTTAAATATTATCTTCAATTTGAGAATTAGAATTAAGAGAAACTATTGCATAAACTTAAGGGGAATGTATTAGATCAGTCACATCCTTAAATTAATGCATATTATCACAATAAATTAACTTTAACTATCATAGGTAATTATGTGGTGATCTTAGTTTTAATGGTTACTTGACATGACTGTGTGACATGAAATGTATATTTTATAATCTTCATCTTTGAAAACTAAGCCTAGCTGGGAAGGTGGAAAAAATTGTGATAAAACCAAAACAAGAAATTTTTATCAGGGAACCATGCGTATAAGATGTGTATAAAAGTGGTGGCCCCATTAATCTCTAGAAGCACAAATCAAAGAAGTGAGGCATCATGCAAAACATTTTTGGGCAAAACCTAAAAGGGATGATTAGACCAACCAACCTCTTGGGAGACAATCCCACCTGCAGTTGAGATAGAGAAGTATGGTTTAATGGGTTATAATGCGTTTTTAAGCAATTAAGCAAATGGTGCTAGACATATGGTAGGCAAAGAATTGACTCACACCTCGTGTGCATCTTAGTCTTTGCCAAAGTTTGATACGTCTCTATCTTGTCAACTCCATGGTCAAACTGTAGTAATTTGAACGAATGTGATGAGTTAAAATTGGAATTAGATGATATAATAATAGAGATTTAGAAGCACAAATGAACAATATAATGTTAATTCTGAACTATTTAAGTTCGAGTACGTCATTATATATGCTGGCTAAAATTCATTTGTTTCATGTATACCAAAAATAAAATCATTTGTTTAGTTAAATAACTTCAAATTTATAATTAAACGACTTAAATTCAAACTTTAATTTGCATATTAATAACTTAAGAATGTTTTATATATACACCCATCACTTAAATAGTTGTAATTTATTTATCATATTATTTAAAGGTGTAACTTTTGTTTATCATCATTATACACCCACATGCACACACAATTATATATATGATAGTATCAATTTTTAAGAGTGCATGGTATCTCAAATTGATGATTATAATTTTTTCCAAAGAAATATACTATTTGAATTAATTATCAAATATTTTAAGTCTAATATATTATTAAGAAATGTTGGTAAATATAAAGTTATAGTTTATTACAATTTTAAATTAATCTGTAGCATGAAGAAAATTGTTAAATATACTAAATTAATAAAATAATATTTAAGGAGAAATTCAATAAAAACAAATTAATCAAGTCATAAATAAGCTAATGATTCAAGTCCCAGCTTCAAAAATTTTATCTGAGTCAAATTTAAACTTTAAACTTATTTTATTCAAGTTTATTTTTTTATTAAGAAAAATATGAACTTTTAAGTGCTTGACTTGACTTATTTACGCTCTTAAATATATTGCTTTAATTTTCACTTTAAATTCACTATGTCTTGACAATAGGAGTTTTTTTTTTTCCAGACGAGTTAATAAATTATATATATTATTAATAATACATTGTTCAAGGAAAAGGGCACTTTAGTTGCAGAATCACATATTTTTTCTGTCTAGATTTTAAGATAGTTATTAGTTTAATACTTGTGCAACATTTCCTTTATTTCAAATTATATATATTTTAAAGGGATTTTAGTAGAGAGATTCTTTTAAGTTTTTTAAAAATGTTACATTGGAAATGTTGTTAAATTTCTAGGTTGAGAATGAATATTTTAAAAATTATTTCCAGAAATCTAACATTTATAGATATTTCTCATTCAATCAGAATTATTTTAATTTATGATTTAGAAAAAATAATAAATTAAAACAGTCAAAATTATATATAATATGATATGAATTGAAGAGCATACTAGACTTCATTTAACATCTATCATTAATCATTTTCTTTCATTACTATGTTATTAATACAAAATATTTATTAATTTTGTTTATGCTTTCATTGAGCCACTTAGCTGCATGACTCATTTTTAATGAAATATTTCTTGTCTATCACAATTTCTCTATTTATAAGATTTAAAGTTGAGTTCTTATTTAAATAATCTAAGTTTAATTCTACCTAGACTATAATAACGTAACGGTTAATTATTAGCTCACACTCAATTACTTTTTTCATTATTTTTTATCCGTCTTTTATTGTATTTACATAGAAATTAAAAAAATTAAAAAAATGATTCTAACAAATTATTAGACTATATGTATACTGTTCATATTTATTGTAATAATTAGCTTGATATTGTCCATAATTAGCGAGATCTATGCTCACACTTGAGGAAACCGTCGCAATAAGAACACCGATGCCAAGTCTGTCCTCCTCCACACATAATCCGATGTTTCTTCTGTCGCTCCAAATCAGTCTCCTGATGCTGCACCTTCTCGCTCCAACAATCACAACACCGGAGGTCGTGGAAAACAATATCGTGACAAGGGCAATAATAATAAGAAAGATAACTCTTACAAAAATTCCTCTAACAATAATAAAAACAACTCTGACACAAATAACAGACAAGGAAATCAGTCTACTTCTTGGACATGAATTCCTTTTACGCCTCCCTCTTGGTCACAATAGCCATCTTGGAACCCACCACCATGTCCATACCCTAATAATTGTGGGATTATTTATTTTATTCATTTTCATTTCTACTAGCCAATAAATATATAATTAATAGATTAAGTGGAAAATAAAAAGGTGTACTTAATGTGAACTTAAACTTTATACTACTAAAAATACATAGAAACAATTTTTTTCATAAATTGACAATTAAAAAATAACGAAAGAAGCAGTACAGTACGTAATTAAATCTGGATTGAATGATTCTCCAAAATTTAAAGGTTCGTTTATTCTTTTTTTCATCATATTAATGCTAAAGTATATTGACCTCTATACCTAGCTGCGCATGACAAAAAAACAAGAACATACAGTAAATAGTAGTACTGCGAGCAAGCTGTTTGGCATAATTGTTTTGGATGCTGTTTTTGTATAGGCTGTCTTTGATTCTTTTTTAATTGCTACTCCCACTTTGCTGGAAATACATGCACGTTAATGGTTCAATGAACCAACGTGTGATTAATCAATATTCAGAGACCTTAGCTTTCCTTTTTTTTTTTTCTTTTCGTGAATTACTCATTTTACCTAACTCTTGGATGTTTTATTCGGACAAGCATTTTCACTAACTTTATGGAATGTTGATCAAAATTCCAATAATTAAAAATCGAAAAATTCATGCTTAAAAGAAATTATTTTGATGCAAATCATGCAAGAGAACATTTTTTTTCTTAAGGATAATCGTGTCAGTTTTTGACCTGGGATTTTTTTTTCATCACTACTAAAAAATTGCTATTATCTAATGGACTGAATCTATGGGTAACAGAATTACGGAATTACCAATATATTATGTGCTGATAAAAATCTGTACGTAATTAATTTGTAGGAAATCTTGTGATGGATTTTGAATCTTTTAAAATATGATGATGTTTATATGAGTTGTTTAGCTTTAAATAATACTATTTAACTTTTTTTGGTTGAAGCATATGTTTAACAAATTTATATCATAAACAACATATTTTTTAAATATTATAGGATCCGTCAAATTAAATTAAGAATTTATTTTAACAACTATAACATTGAATTAAATTTTTATATAAAATACTTAAATTTATGTAAAATTATAAAGCCCACAAAATTAAGATTGGAAAATATTATTTCGTTCGAAAAGATTTTTTCGTTAAATACGCACGAATCTTGATTTTCATTACATTCTACTTTGCATTTTTATTAAATTTTTTATTATATTTATTTTAAAAAATGATGGTGAGCCACATATATAATTTGTGTTTCGTACTGAATAACAACGTTCATTAAGATAAAAACTTATCTAATTAATTATTTATGCATTGTAGATGTTTCTAGCAATTGAGATTATGATAAAAATATGCAATGAATCTTGAAATTATATATACAACAAGATTTAAAATTATCTGATGAAATTCCTGCAATGATTTAAATAGATTCATGAGGTCTTATCTTCTTAAGTCCGGATTTAACAAGCGCTTATTTACTTCACCTATTTTTCTTGTTGACCACAAGGTTTCACATGATTGCCACATGTGTCGTGGGACCATTCTAAATTATTTGGAGTGAAACGTTGGCATTTAATTAACATCTAAATTTATTTCAATTAATGACAAAAGAGATAAGGTAATGAAAGCGAAACTCTTGTCGTTTGAGATGAATGAATGACGGAAAGTGAAAAAAGAAAACTGTATAATCAGCTTTTTTCTCCCGTATTATTTTTGGACGAAAAGAATTTCAAGAAAATATTAAGACGAAGATTAGATTCAATTTATTTGGGTGTACTATGCAAAAAAATTATGCCATTTTTTTTACTGCTATTTGTTTTCATGCAGTTACTAATATAGTTAATTTTATTAATAAAATATCAAAATCAAATAAATAATAACTTAACATTTTTAAACTATATATATATATTTAATTTAAATTAAAATACTTTTAAAAATTATTAAAAAACTACAGATATCATTTAGTATTCATTCTGGAAAAAAATCAGAAAATGTTTTTACTGAAAATAAAAAATAACTTGCACTTGTTTTCTTCAAACCTTTCTTCATTTACGCTGGTCCTAGATAAATATTGAACATGTGCATATGATTTTTCTAGTTGAAAAATGATTACGTTTTATATATTTCAATATGATGCACGTACCCTTAAGTTTATTTTTTTAAATGGTACAAATTTCATAAAATCAATATATATATATATATATATATATATATATATAATTTAATAACATTTTTCCAAAATTTCTAAGATAAGATTACAACTTCTATTATGAGTTATAAATCGGCATACTTTAAATTAAGCCATTGATCAAACATGTAAATTTGTCATATATAATAAACTGACTCTAAAAAATTATATATATGTTCCAAAAATTCACCAAAATAAAAAAATTATATAAAATGTTGATACATTGTATTATTAGTATATATTTATAATGTTTATATTCAA
The DNA here is from genome assembly GCF_000004515.6 of Glycine max. Lineage (NCBI taxonomy): Eukaryota > Viridiplantae > Streptophyta > Magnoliopsida > Fabales > Fabaceae > Glycine > Glycine max. The sequence goes on from NC_038246.2 coordinate 44,090,953, forward strand.
AATATTTTTTGTTAAATAAAAATATATAAACAAATTAAAGGGAATTGGCTAACAGTTATTTTTTGTTTATTTAAAAAATATGTTTTTATAATATTATATTTCAATGTCAAAAAATTACTTTGAACTTCCATAAATTTACTAAACTATTTTTTTCTTTAATTTGGTTCACCAAACAAATAAAAAACCAGTTTATGAAAATATTCAAGAATATAATTTTTAATATCTTTCTTATATAAATTAGAATAGTTATCTTGAACAAGACCATAAATTTTAATTCTATAATTAAAAATAAACATTTATTTTGCAAAAAAATATCCACATTGATCATGACATGGTTTGGAGTTAATTTTGTGATTCATAGCTCGCCACGAATTTCTCAAGGTTACCGGAAATCGGGACACAGCTTCTGATCGAGTTCTGAACTGTTTTATTTTTTTTTCATAGGAGTATATATTTTTGCTCTTTCTTCTTCAACTTCAAGATTAGAGTATTTATTTGTCACTTCTTAGGTGATGCATGGCCCATGGGATTCTGTGTCTGTTGTTGGCAATAGTAAAATGCAACTCGTTGCATTTGCATGGGCCACAACTTTACTTTCATACGTAGCTTTTGTTCAGAAATTAACAAACTAATTCTGCACCTCGTATTGACCAAAAAAGTAAAGAAGAATATTTTTCATTTGAAAAAATAAAATTATAGATTAATAAAATACTAATATTGAACAAAATTTAAAATTAATTAATGCTCATATAGCTATTTTAAAAAATATTTCTTTTGCTGATTAAAAAAATGTTGTATATTCAATATTAATTTAAACAAGATTTATAATTTGTATTTGCTATTTTATTTTTTTGCAATAATTAAATATTCTCATTTGAACAACTTTCTGTATTTATCTATCTATCTACTGTGTTCTTAAAATATCAATTGAGTTATTGTGTTGAAAAAATATATTTTTTTGGTATGTGTTGAAAAATGTTAAAAAAAGCTTTTACCAAGTTGTGGAGTGAAACTCACAATTTCCTTAAACTTGCATTAATTAAAAATAAATTTTCTGTACCTATATATATATATATATATAGTATGTGAAATATTACTGCTCCATATATACAAATTAAGAAAAGCCCTATACATATGTATTTTCGTTTTGGGGTGCATTGAACAGATTTCTATCACAAAGTCCTGTGATTTGAATATGAAAATTGATAAATCAATGAATGATTTAACTAATGGTTTCCAGAACCACTGACTGATATGATATTCAATGTGAGTGTGTCAACAAGTATAGCAATATGATTAATCAATCAAACTTTAAGTTCTGTGGCTAATGCATTTTGCCTGTGCAAAATTCAAGAGAAATTGTTGTCTATAAAATTATGTTTGACCAATCCCAAAAACTTGTAGAAACACAAAAAAAGTCTTAGTAACGTGTCTGAATGTTTTTCATTAATGAAAATATGAACAAGAATAAACACACATACACACACTAGTTCATGCATTTATGCCTCACACATATTGATATAATTTTAATTATACATTGAGTGTCCATGATTTATCTTTAAAAAATTCATCATTTTTAACGTCAAATACTTCATCTTTTCATAAGTGAATTTTTTAAGGAACATAAGTCATTTTTATAAATATAAAGTTATATTTTATAATTATTTTGATTCACTTTTTTAACATGAAAGCATATGTTAAAAACTAAATAAATAAATAAATACTCAAACAAATTTTACAAAGTAAAAAAATCAAATAATAAATTAATTAAATATGTCAGATATTATTTTTATTATTTAAATCAAGCAAAAGTCAAACTTTAAATTTGATTTTTAAAATAAATAAATAAAAACTACACAACGTTTTTTTTTTATAAGCAAAACTTAAAATTTAAACACGGGACTCTAATTTTTTTTTTCTAAATCATATTATATCTTCTATGAAAGACAATCATGTTTAACAACTACAAGAAAAAATGTTATATTATCAACGCAAAATAATTCATCAGAAATATCAAAATTATCGACAAAATTTACTAAAGAATTATATTTTGTTGGAAAATTTTGAAATACCGACAAAATTTATTGACGGATAATTTTTCTGGCAAAAATCATAATTTTCTGATGGATTTAATTCTGTTGGAAATTTTAATAATATCGATGAAAGATCTATTTGTCGGAAATTGAAATTTTCCCCAAACAAAAATGACCCAACCCTAAGCCCTCCTTAGTTACCTAGTGTCGTTGCCATTGATCCCTCAGTCACCTTGCATTGTGCTTTCGCATTACTATTGAGCTTTTACACTATCATTGTCATTGACCCCAACCCACGTCGTTGAGCACACCGCCATCCTCACTTTGGTCGTTCAACCTGTTGTCATTGTTGGCTTCACCTTGATCCAATCGTTGTTCATCTCCACTCTTTTCATCTTTCAACCTGTGTGAAATTTTTCTTTGCTTTCAAATCGTAAGATAATCGCTGCCTACACTCCCCATTCACCTTTGTCCTATCGTTTTGTGTTTGGTGATGAATAATCTGAATATTGGGATGAATAATCTAAATTTTTGTGTTTGGTGATGAATAATTTGAATCATCCTTTTATTTGTTATTTTTGTTTTGTTTAATTTCATCTTCGTTCAATTTTCCACTCCTTTTATGAATAATCTGATATCTTCATGCATGTTATTTCTTTGAAATAATCTGCATTGAAGGAGGGAGACAAACTTACAATGCTTCTTTGTGGATATAAACTCTTGCTTTTGCGCTTAACAATCTTATAATGACTTTCACCGTCATACCAACAATCATTTTCAGGTGAATATCAACCTAACTAGCTCTCTTCGTTCAATCCTGGAAATTAAGTGCCAAAATATATATCTTGCTAGAACACAAATTTTACAAGTCAATTTGTGAATTTGTTGTGATTTTGAACATTATTACATGCACTCATTTGGTTAGGGATTAACCAAGATTAATATATTTTAAGGATATTAATATTAAGGAGTTAAAGTTTTGTGCTTTTATTGGATGACAATGAATCAGATAAATAAATACAAATTATGTCCTTTTGTTGTCTACCTGCTGGTAGATTTGTTGATTTCATTGTTCAATGTAAATCTAATGTTAGAATACTCAACATGGACAATGATTACTAATAATATGAATACCCAACATGCACAATGATTACTAATAATATGAATACTGGATCAAAGAAGAAATTGTGTTTTTATATATTAAAAAAATAAAATAATATAATAGTTTAAGGTTTAGGCTATGCATGTTCTATCAAATGATTCAATGACAAGAATTTATGTCTGGTAAAATTATTTCAGCAATTAATTAAAGACGAATCAAAATAGGAAAGATGTAATTGAAGTAGAATGCTTGGGAAGTGAGTTTTTGGACTTGTAGTGATTCACTTGTTCTTGAGTATAAACATTTTATTATATAAATAAAATAAAGCAGTTTTTTCACATTTTTCTGCTCTTTCTATTCTCTTTTTATTCATCTTTCAATTTTATTTTTGTTAACGGATTAAACCATAGTAAACTTGAATTGTGTGTCGCTAACACAAGCAAACATTGATTTTACCATATTATTTCTATAATCTATATTCTTGTAATCATTTTTTTCCTAAATGAAGCATATGAATATATATATATATATATATATATATATATATATATATATATATATATATATATATATATGTGTGTGTGTGTATGTGTGTGTGTGAGAGAGATTACGACCAATCACCCCCTAATGTCTGAATATTAATAATATGAATAATATATAATTATTACGTGGACCACCGTAAGCATAATAACTATCAAAAGAAGAACAAAAGGAGAAAAAGTAAAAAGCCCAAAAGCAAAAGGCAAAGCTTGCGTTTTGCACATAAACCACGGACAAAAAGAATATTAATCTTCCAATTATCATCAGCACAATCGTTAATAAAAAATGAAAAACATATGAAATAAACAATTCTTTATAAAAAACTATTTCTGACAGATTTTTTAACTAATATTTTCGTCAAAAAATTTCCAACAAACAACAAAAATCTGTCGTTTAAAATTTTTAATGATAATTTTTTTATTGATTTTGATCCCTTGAAAATCCCTTAAAAATTCTGAATTACTGATGGATTTTGACCGTTGAAAATACGTTTTTTTAGTGAACCCTTGCTTAGGATTTATGTGTGTGTGAGAAAATAAAATAAAATAAAAATATACTAATAAAAGATGTATAAGAAAATAAGTTTTTATTTGATATTTCCTTGTTTCTCTTAATAGTACATCATATATATATATATAGTTTAAAAAAAACTAAAAATAAATATTTTATTAAACTTATTATTTATTAACTAATTATCAATTAATTAAAATTTAAATATTAATAATTGTGAAAAAAAATAATCTTTGATATATTCCTAAATCCATTCCTGCACAGGACTCGATCAAAATCAAGACCCGTGAAACCTGTTACACTCAACTCTAATCTATGCATCCTATTTATATGGAGTTAATTATTTAATTGAGCCTTTGTTTTTTCTTTGGGATCTTTTTTTGATGCTGAGGTTTTCTTTGGGATCTAGATCATGCATGTCACCGACACATAACCTAACTTCATAACCATTTTTAGTAATATAGGAATACTAAAGCCACGAGTTTGATTTGTGTGGCAATAAATAACGCCACGGGATATTTTAATACGGAATGACCCAGTTCTCAAATTTTTTTGGAGGCTACTTAATTGGAGATGAACGTAACTTTTTTTTTTTTTTAGAAATAAGGTATTCCATAGCCAAAAATTATGATAATAATCTTTGAAGTATAAAGACGAGAGAAGTGAATTTTGGTCTCCTAATAAAGTATTTAACGTAACTCTTACTATATTTAATAATGTTAACTTATTTCATTTACACATTTTTTAATTTTTATACTAAGTAAAAGCGAAAAACATATATTCACCTCGTACATGATTGATGATCAACCTTTCTCTTTCTGTTTAAACAACTTGACCATCTTTTTGAATGATTAAAGGTATATATGAATGCATTGCATGAGTGGGTGGTGAATGGTGCATGATCATGCATTTGGTAGCTGTAACACGGTTACTACATTACAACTGTAACTTAACTGGAATTTCAAGGTCAGATTACGCCCTGAAACATCTAAAAGCCAAAGTGATGATCTCTTTTGATTCATGCACGTCGGAACTTCCCTCAAAATTTCATCTATAGTCACTTTATCTGTTTGCTTTTATATAAGTCTAATTTGTAATATTTTTCCTTCCCTTTCTTATTATATTTAATTGTTGACTTTAAAAAATAGTACACATATTAAACAAATGCAACTAATCTATTTTTATGAAAATCATTTTTAATTTCTTAATATTATTTCTAATATTTTTTCTTATCTTGTTTATAATAAGTATGTAAAATATTTAATAATTAGATTGATTTTCATAGCTGGTACATTATTTAAGAAAATTTGTTTAAAGTTTAAAATGAACAAATAAATAAAAACAGTTTAATATAGTATGAGTTTAGAGGGAGTATAATATAACGGTGGATGAAAGAATCCACTTCAAAATTTTCTTTGAAAAAATTTGTTTCGATTAACATGAAAATTAGTACGAGGATACTTTTAAAAGAAAAAAATTATATAGTATGATAAATTTTTTAATTTTTAAAATAATTATTTTAAATAATTTAAATCGTGATTTATGATTAAATGAGTGTAAAATTGAACGCATATGTATTAAATTCTATTTTTAATGTTAAAAATTTGAAGAGAAGATACCAGAAATTGTTTTTGTTGGAAGGTAATGCCGTTATAAAAAAAGGGAAAAACGACATTAAAGCAATCCAAAATTCCGAACTTACAATACCAGATGCCTCGAAATGCTTGCCACTTTAATTAGTGTAGAGAGTGTGATTTGTTGATGGTTCAATTTTGGTGGGGTCAAAACATAATTCATTGATTAAAATGAGACAATCCAACTTCACTCACCTATGAGGTTTTGAGTTTCAAAGAAAATAGAAAAACTTCAAATCTTGTCATAGCTTGTCAAACAAGGATGGGACATACACCAGCCCGATTCTTTAGAATCCACCATCCTAGAGTCCAAATATATTTTAAATCATGAATACTTTTTCTCGTAGTAATAATTTTAGGTTAAAACATATTTTTACTTCTTATAAATATTAAAATATTTAAAATTTTATAAATATCAAAATATTTAAAATTTATTTTTAAAATTTTTATACAAATGTATAATATTTTATTTCGGAATTAAATTTAAAAAATTCAATCTTTTGTGTTAATATCATGTTCTTATTAATTAAATTTTGACGTGTTAATCCATTGACATTGATCCATAGGATAGGATGGATCTTACAAATTTAATTTTAAATTAAAATATCACATATTTATATTTTATGAGAATGAAAAATATATTCAAAAATTTTGCAATACTAAATTTTAAATATTTCAATATTTACATGAAAAAAAACATATTATAGCCTTTTATGTATTTATTAGTTGGAGAAGTTTTGTTGATATTGATGGATATAACATTGAAAACCATCTTTAAATACAATGGGTATGCATTATCCACTCATATTCGAACAAGTCCCATGGATCCCACACAACCTTGCTTTGCATTTTGTGGGGGTCATTCTTTCTGGCTATTTTGGTATCACACGTCATGCTAGAGATTTTGTTTTGTAATGGGGGGCCATGTTTCTCTACTTCTCCTTCAGAAGCTGGCCAAATTTACCAGACACTATGATTAAGCTCACAGATTAGGCATTTTTAGGCATATATATGCTTCTGGATTCTAGTTACATTTTTTCATAGGAAAACTAAAATGGGTTTTGTTTCCAAAAGTTAATCTAATAATTTTTTTTTTGGGTTGAGGATGGTCTCTTGACTTGCCTTGATGCAAGTATTTTTTTGCACATACCAAACCTGCAAAACCTTAAAACGCTATATGAGAATTGGAATTCATTCTCTTTTTTTCATAAACAGAGGTGGAGAAAAGAAACATAAAATAAAGTACCGTACAGAACCAAAATTGCCACATGACAAAAGAGGTCAGAATTCCAGTTGGTAGGTTGAAGAGAAGTGAAGAATCATTGGCATATCATTGAAATATACTAAATTACTAATGTTAAGAATTGTCAGAAAATAGTGAGTTTCTGCAAAACCAGTTGAATGAATTTTATAGGAAACTATCATTATCAAAAGCCATTTTCTATACATGGCATTAAACCGATCAAAATCTGTCAAGGTAGGGGTTTAACAACAGTCGTACACTCATCAGTGAAAACCCATTTGTTGAAAGCACGAAAACTTCAAATCCCCTTCACATTCTAATTTTAATACTACATCAAAAGGAAGAACTAGAAACAAGGACGACTATATAGACATGTACAATTGAAGAAGAACAGAAACTCTGATTACTAATTACTTACTATAAAAGTATAACAACGATTTAATTTGATTACAATTGAGTTACTATTTCATTCCCTTCAAAATATTCTCTCACCAGAACTATATACTGTACAACACAATGACAAAGCATGGAAGAAATCAACATGAACTAATAGTTCTTTGTAGGTTTCATTCTCTCCAGCAGACAAGCATTGTGATGCACCTCCAGAAGATATAGAACCTTGCCCTTTGCTCCTTACCAAGCCTAGTGCATCTCCTTCCAAAGGATTTGAAGGGTTCACAGACATGTCTAGTGCAGGAGCTGATGTCTTCTTGCATCATATCTCTCTCAATGAATAAATATTTCTTGTGATGATTGGTTTTGTTCTTTCTGAAGTTGATGATATGTAGCTACAAATTAAATGCTTTGTGTTACTTTGGAGAAAGAGAGAATAAGAAAAAAAAGGGAGAGGCAACTTGATAGTAAGGTGTGGTGTGGAGAGGTGAAGTTTCCAATTGTATGGTTTGGTGGTGTGATTGTGAGGGAAGTTTATGCTTTATAGGTGTGGTACACGAAGGAACGTACAATGATTTGAGCTTTGTCAAAGTTTGTGCAAAGTTTCACGATGATATTTATCCCCCTATGAGACTTCTTTATTACATAGCATGCCATAGACTATGTGGATTAATAAACCAATCACATTGCATGTTCGGATGAATTGATGTTATACATGGATTCATTCCAACCCCATCTTATCTTCATGGAGAATTATTGATAGCACATATTATTTAATTTTGCTTCCAATTATTTGTAGGATTATAAACATTGGACTATCTCCAGCTCCCCCTGTGGATTAACAAATCAACTGCATTTGGGCCTGAGACAACATTAAATGGCCATGATTGGGTCAACCAAAATGCTAGGCCCATAAATACACGATTAAAGGTTTCAGAGAACCAATAGCACACGACCATAGCTATTTGTCCTAGCAAATGCAGCATACTTGCATATTACAATTGGAGCCAATCGATAAATCACTGATTCTCAAATTAGTATGTGGAAACATCCTGAGAGGGGCCTAGTCAAGGCAAATTTTGATGCAGCAAAAAAAGGAAATGGTATTGGGGTGATTTTCAGAGATTGCAAAGGGGATCCCCATGTAGCTGAAGCTTTAGCCTTCCAATTCTCCACCAAAATTGCCTCACAATTATCTATTACAGTTGCAAGCTATGAAACAGATTGTCAATTCTTGCACAAACTTGAAAAAAAAAAGGATACACAAAGCCATTCATACTTTGTGGAAGTATTGCTCAATGGAGATATCAATCCTCGGATATATTATAAGGTTGGTTTGATGGTTGTGAAATGAAATTAAGGGTGAAGGGAGAAGGAGAGAGAAGTCGTGGATTCAAATTCTCCTATTGACATTTTTAACAAAACATAAACTAACATTTGCCTTGTTAAAAAAATCAATTCAGCCCTCCACAATAAATATATTGGCAGACACATTAGCAAACTTAGCTTTTAATTTCAATGAAAATTGTTGGGTTAGTGATGTGCCCAATCGGATATTAGCTCTAGTTCACAATGATGCTCTAGCATCTTTGCCTCCTGTTTAGTTTTCAACAAAACATCATTTTCAGAAAAAAGAAAGAAAAAAGAAAACCAATAGGACAGGAAAGAATGAATAATGGTGAAGAGATTCAATTATCTACTGAATTGATCATTGCTAACAGTAATACACGTGGAGGGTTATTTATATACAGCAAGATTTATATGATATAAATCTCTTGATGACAAAGAAAAAATTTTAGTATATGTTTTTTAAACATACACTAATACACATGGAGATTTATACGTTTTCTTTTCTTTGCCATAAGATATATGTATACCTTTGGGTCAAAGATATAAATTTGATGCCAAAAAAACAAATAGTATATGCTTTTTATGCATCCATCATGTTAATATTTCTTTTATCAGTGGAAAATAATCCATCATTAATACAAGTCTTCATCTCTATGATAAGCTAGCCCACAGTTCCATACTCGAATATAATTGTTTTTCGTATAGAAAATATATAGTTATAAATTGTATCTAACTAACAGACTTTGTAAGAGAATATAACTACTCCTAACAGCTAACTAACTTAATAACTTAAACCCTTTATAATGATGATATTTTTTCTCCTCTGTTTCAATCATTCTCGTACCGCTTGAAGCTTAATTGCGTACTCCTAAGCTATAATATTCATGGATTGTTACCTCTATTTTTATTTTGTATTTAAGTGTGTAACTGTATTATTTCAGAGACAGAAACCTTAGATCTACTCTTTTTTTTTTTAAGGAATTCCAACTAGATTAATTGACACTCCATCCCTTGAGATCAAATCCAGCGCACCAAGAAATATATTAGACCAAAGAGGATGAACAAATATTTGGAGACCAAACCAAAATCTATGGAACCAAAACTATTTAAACATGTAAGAAGGGAGTCCTTATCTGTACTTAAGGACTAAGGTGCTTGTTTGAGATAGAAGACTGTAGAGAATTCCACCAAGTATGATTCCTGGAGATACCTCAAATCTACTTGTTTATATGATTCATGGAAAGAAATTGGTCTTTTCAATTGACCAGGATCAAGCGTCAAAACTTTATTTCATTAACCGATTCATAATTTACATTTTGATTCTTCCTTAGATTTCTGAGATATGTTGATTTGTCTACTGTTTCTTTTTGTTTAAAGTTATATTTGTCTCTTAAAAAATATTTAAAATACAAATAATTTTTTCTGATGCTAAAAATTACACCTTCTCTTTTTTTGAGAGATTTAACATATTATATATATATATATATATATATATATATATATATATATATATATATATAATCCATTTTAATGTAAAAATACCTCAGTAGTGGTAAACAATGTGAGCGACCGTCTTAGGATGTTAATTGTCAACACTATTATTTATTTAAAGACTTTAGAAAATTACATGATGTTTTAAACACCTTAACTGACCGTGAAAACTTCACCCAAAATAATTATTTCATTTGCCAAAGTTTCATATTTGATAATTGGAGTTAAAACCATCAACAAATGATGCTAAAAATTAAAAAAAAAACAATATTCTTAGGAAATTTGTTTATATTATTATAAACTATAAATCATATTCATTTCCTAAAAGAGATGTGTCTATAAGTTTTAATACTAAAGACGAAAACTGTTATTTAAAAATATCTTAAATTAAACGAGTATATGAATTCCTTCCTTTTCACGAGATCGGTCCACTATTGGGAAAGAAGAAAGAAGTCAATTGGCAGTAGAGGTCACAAACTCAAAATAGCCCCATTAAAAATATAATTTTGGTCCTTGTATAATTTTTAATTTGTGATTTTGGTTATTTTATTTTTATTTTTATAATTTTAGTTCTTTTATTTTAATTTTTTTTAATTTTGATTCAATCTTTAATTATATATATAATTTTATTTTGATTTAATTGAACTCTAGACCTAATACATTCAATTAAAATATTATAAAAAAATAATTTAATAAATTAAAATATAAAAAAGGAATAAATGTATGAAAAATTAAAGATTGAATTAAAATTGTGAATTTTTTAACACAAGACAAAAATCACAAAAATAAAAGCAAGAGGATTAAAATTGCATAAATAAAAACAGGAAGGAGACAAAAAAGCATTCCAGTCTACTATATTCATCGATCTGTTGTGTCTACTGCCCATGAAAGTTTTAAGATATCACTCAGTGTAAGGCTTTTTTGACTATGGCTTTTTCTTGGCCCAGGTTTCCTGGCATGGATTGTGAAAAATATGTTAAACTTTAATTCCTACACCATTTAATTTTCTTTTACACCTAATATATTTTAAAAAAATTTAACTATCCTTTTTTTACTTCTTTTTTGTTCCTTTTTTTCATATAGCCTATACGAAATGAGAATCTGTATGGGTCATATGGATTTTTCCATATGGATTGAAAATGCAGGTCTTGAACATGTGATTTTCACGTTATTGATACGACGCTCTAATCAACTGAATTAATAAGTTAATTATGTTAAAAAATAATTAATGTCATTATATATAACACTAAATTTTTTAATGTATATTTAATACGCATATAATTTTACATAATAAATTTTATAATAATTAATTTTGATCTAATAATATAAAAAATTTAATAATAATTTTGATCTAATAATATTTTTTTACATATATAAATTTTAAATAAAAATCATAGGTTTAATAAAAATGTATATATGTAAAAACAATACATTATTAGATCAAAATTAATTATTATAAAATTTATTATGTAAACTTATATGTGTATTAAATATACATTAGAAATTTTAATATTATATATAACGACGTTAATTATTTTTTAATATAATTATCCTATTAACTCATTTGGTTAGAGCATTTGCAAGTCTCATACGGATTTGATAATTCATACGTCGATTGTCAATCTATATGTGGTTATATATAAGGATATTTTTGGTTTTTATCTCACTACTGGATGTATTGGAAAAATTTTGGGTGCAGGAAGAAAATCCTTTTACTTTATGTATGACCCTTGTTTTTCAAAGCATTAGCTTAAATTTGTAGACCAGTGAAAGCCTAGTTTAAGGTTTATTTAAATGGTTACATCCATAAAAACATGAAAATATATACTTTTAAGTATGCTAATAAACTTTTGCTTCGACTTTCTTAGTTTTAATTAGAACCTAAGAATTTAACACAAAAATGTATTACTGTATATATATAAAATTATAACCTAAAGTGTATTTTTGGTATTTATACATAATATTTATTTTTAATTCAACTCTTATACAAAATCATTTTTAATTGTGCTCTAAGCGAATAATTAAAGGCCTGGTACTCTCAACTGTGCCTTAAGCGATAAGGCAATTGCAAGATGTATGAGTGACTCACCATGTATAGTGTTCCAATTAATGTGCATCCAATCTTTAATTGACAAACAGTATAATCACAAGAGAACTTGAAATTGAAGAAGAACACTGCACTATGAATTCAACATCTGGTAATTTGCTACGTAAACCTCTAGCAAATATGTTCTAGAATCTAATTTAAGAGACCAAAAGAAGCTATAGATTTTCACACAAAAGAAAACACAAAAGAATATGAAGAATTAGCATGATATAAAAATGACATAACTTATGAAAGAAGAAAGTGATTTAACAAAAATGTGAATCTGCGTTACTTGAAATGAGAAAATTAAAAGTGAATACAAACGAAAATTAAAATATACTATAGAAACTGACTAATATATAAATAGTTAACTAACAACTACTCTTGATATTTCTAACAAGGCTGTCAAGTCTAAGAATTAACGCTATAAAAAAGTATTTTCCATTAATTCTTAGAATTTAAATTAAAGACCTAACTTAACCATATAAAATCTATTTACAAGGCAGAGGTTATCTCTCACTTTCATAGTACTTTCTCTTATTCTTTATATAATAAAAAATAAATAACTAATTCATTAACCTAAATAAAAATAAGTAAGTTAGTTAATTTAATTAATAATATCATAAATTTAAGTTTTATTTAAAAAATATTTATAGAAAATAATAGTAATATTTATTATTTAATGACATTACACATAATTCAAGGGATCAGATTACATTTTTTTCAAAAAACCGTACTTGCATGAAGAATGATAAAATATCTTTCACAAAAAGGTGAAGATATAAAAAAAATTAATAAGTAATTAATACATCTTAAAATAAATTGATATTTCTTATAATTGTGACCAAAATAATAGACTCTTTTGTTTCTTATAAAAATAATCAATAAAAAAAATCAAAAAATTATATCTTAACAATATTTAATAAATGTGAGACTTCTTTTTTTAATATTAACTTAAAAAAGCGTTAATCATTAATATTCTTCTCTCTCACGCGCACTCGCAAGCACTCTGCGTCCTGCTAAAAGTGTCTTAAAGAAATTTTTTATTTTAAATATGTCAATCTTTTTTAGATGTAACATTTTCATCAATATATGAGATATTTTTTATTTTATGAATACTAATAATAATTTTTTTTTATTACTGGACTTAAAACATAAGTTTTAGTTGGTTTATCCTATTGACCCTGAATAAATATCAATTCTTTATATCAATAAATGTGTTTTTAATACACTGGCAAATCAAATGTGACTCTATCTTATTGAATAGTTTAAAAGCAAGTTAGATATTTGATGAAAATCAAGTTGAATCACTACTGTAACATTTCATTTCATGCTATTCAGAACTTTTCAAACAAATAATGATATAAAATAATAAAGGAAAAGAGAAAAATGAAAGAATGAATACCTTGAGATGTCATTCAATAAAAAGAATTAATATGTTCATTCATTTATTTAATATGGGTTTCATGAAAAAAACATATAAATAAATATCATATTACATTATAATTTATTTCTGGTAATTATGTATATAAAGGATTATTGAAAAATCATACTCATTCTAATGATCTCTCCTTAACAGCAAAAATATATATTAAAAAAAGCTTGTAAAATAAAAAAAATACACAAAAACATATTTGATTCTCCGTCAATCATCCTCAAAAGAAAAAGGAGGAGAAAAACACAAGAATGCGCAAATTTCATTCCACCCCTTCTTCTTATTATCATGATTACTAATATTATTATTTTCAACTCCTCCCAAAATTTGAGTAACCTTATCCATCGGAGAGTTACATTTGCCTTCTTTCTTAACACATTTATTTTCCTGATTGTACTGATGACAACACTCTCGAGGGACAGTCCGCCAGAAGTTCGGATCTAGCAATTGTTGCATAGCTAATCATCTTATGAATAAAACTAAATAAAGATGAATGTTGCACTGGTGCACGTGTTTTGTCATGTTAAAGTATTCATCATTATCTTCTTATCAGATATTTTTGGTTCATAGTGATTTATGACGTGAGTGCAACGTAGGTACTACACATTTTTCTTTTATTTTTATTACTAAATAGTCATTGATTTAAACGATATAGAATTTTCTTAGATCTTAAATAAAGTGTTTAATTCAAATTTTATGAAGGAAAAAATACTATTAGCAGAGTCCCCCCTAAATATAGATCGCCTGAGTTGATCTAATTAGTTATAATACAATGTCTGGATACCAAGATTTTAGATAATAATAATAATAATAATAATAATAATAATAATAATAATAAAAGTTACATAAACAAGTTACTGTACTTTAAAAGTTTTTTTAATCGACAGAGTCGTCTTTAAAAAAAAAATCAAGTCTCAACATATTAACTTTTACAAAAATGTAATGGAGAGTGTGGTTGGTTCCCGTGAAAGATCCTATTAATCAAGGAAGATTTTTAGTTTTAACTTTATAAATAAAAAAAATATGATTAAGGAAAAGATTTATTAAAGATGAGTAATTAGATCTTTTTGTAAAGGTTAACCATCAACAAAGTTGATGAATATTCTACATGGTAACATATTTTTTTTTACAGAATTATAACCTATTTAATCCTAAATCAATTGACATGCGATTATTTTAATTTATTTATTTTGTGATCTTAAGTTTAAATATTGGATATGCAAATACATTTTATACTTGAAGGGAGGATTACTGTTCATATAATAATCTTATCCAACCCATAATTATCTTTTGGTAAAAGATATTTGTGATCTATAAAAATATTAATAATAAGAATTTATTAAAGAAAAATAGTGTAACATTATATTGGATCAATCACGTTATCTCTTAAATAGATTTATTATCATTTTCTTTTGTTTTTAAAATAAGGTTATAATTTTAAATAATTAATAGAATATTAACGACAATTAGAAAATAAAGACTTTTTTTTAAAAAAAATATCGGAACCTCTTAACAATGTATAAACTAAATATCCAAATCCAATTATATGCATAAAATTAGGTTTAAATATATTTTAAATTTTTTTTATTTAACATTTTTTATTTTTCATCCATACAAATCATTTTTTATTTTTAGTTATTATAAATTATGTTTATTTTATTTTTTGTCCTAATAATACATTAAATAATATTTTTTTAACCGTTCAAAACATTACCTAAAATGTCTTAATGAAATTATAAATAAAACAAATATAATTTATAAGAACTAAAAAAATTAGAAGAAAAATAAAAAAAAAACAACACTGAATTGGAAGGACTAAAATTATATTTATTAACTCCTAAAATTCATTATCATAATCTGCCAGAAGAAAGGATACTCTAAAAAAAGATTGTTTGATTTTCTTCGCATGTTGAACCTAAATTATACTCCATGCAGAAACTATTTAGATCAATGAGTAGTTAATGCAGGTACATAGTACGTACATGTTTAATTTGATCTCCTTAAACAAAATAGTGCGAATTTAAGTCTTATTTTAAAATTTAAGAAAATAGAAAAACTGTTCGGAGAGTATAAGCCCTAAAAAATGCCATGTTCTCTCCTGTTGATCCTGAATTAATATCAACCTCAATAGATGAAGCAATAGCAAGCTGTTTATTAGCAATGTTTTTCTTTCTTCGTTAATTTTTTCTACTAGCTGTCTTTGATTGGCAATGTTCTGGATTTGTATGTTTTCCACTTTTCCTTCATTCTTCTTTCTTGTTGCCACTTTTTGTTTGGTATGCTTGTACATCATCTATAATAATATTTAATTGTTCAACGTCAATCAATTTTGACTAAGTTTCCTTTTCGGCAAACTTTCATTCCACGTAACTACTAGAAAAATAGATTTAATATTGCTAGGTTAATATCAATTTTCGACAAAACCTGTTAACATAAATACTGTGACATAATTGTAAATAACGTGTATTTATTCACATTGATTTTCTTAAAAATCAATGTCAATGAAGTGAAGTTAACATTGATTTTTAGAAAACTAATGTTAATGTTAGCTAGTTAACATAAGTTTTTCAAAAATCGATGTTAACTAACTAACGTTAAGATCGATTTTTTAAAAATCGATATTAACATCAGTTCATTAACATTGGTTTTTCAAAAAATCTATGTTAATGTATGATAAGTTAACATTAGTTTCTTTCAAAAAAATCGATGTTAACGTTAACATCACTTGGTTAACATCGATTTTCAATATAAAAAAATCCGATGTTAAACTTAAATTTAAAAATATCAGAACACGAACTTTATTTTCATTACGCTCTCTTCTTCTTTGACTCAGCTCCGTCTTCGCGGTTTTGCCTCTTCTCCATCTTAGCTCCGTCTTCGTGGCTCTGTCTCTCTCTACAACCTTATCGCCATTGTGCCCTCGCCACCGTGCCCTTGCCACTATGATAGGTATTTTTCTACTTATTTTTTGCGATTGTGTCTCTCTCTGCATCTTTTTGTGTTGAATACCATGGTTGAGTTTTTGCCAAGTGCCATGGCAGAGTGGCATGGCATTGCCTCAACTATGGTGGCCACAACGTTCTTGGTTAGACCTCACATGGCCGAGTTTTGATAATTACATTTAGCAGGTTGTTGTAGTAGCAATGTTTGTGCAACGACATGCTTATGCTTTTTCTATTTAGGGTTCTTTTACTCGGACTTTATCAGAGTTTAAATCAGCACTTTAGTTATGCGTGTGTATGTTTCTCTTCTCTCTATTTGCATAACATTAGCAACCCCTCACTCACTTTTTTTTATTTCTCAAGTTATTCCTTGCACCATTTACATGACACCAAAGTTGATCCAAGGCTTCAATCTATCAAAAATGTTGTTTGTATCCATCTTTATACAATTATGGATTTTGTAACTCACTTTACATTATTGTTTGTTACCTAACTTATTGTTTTAAATTCATATATAATTTATTTTATTTTAACAACAATAGGCATATGACTGAGACAAACATGCGAACGGGGAATGCTGATGTGTATGGATTCCTCGAGCCATAGTCCATACAGAGATCTGAACAATTGCAATTTGAATCAGAAAATTATATTAAGAACTAAATGCAAAATTGAAAGAGAAATGTGTACCTAGGAACCTATTTGAATGGGTAAGTTAAACTGAACAAATGAATTTAAATAATGTGTAGTAGTATAATAACTTATATTGTTCTCCAGCACAGTGCATATTGACAAATTGTCGTCATTTTGTCTAAGAAAAATATTGTCATCTGATTTTGTTCGTTGCATAATAGGTCAGACAACTACCTGAAAGGAATTATTAACATGTTAATTATATTTTTCAATACATTTACACTTGCATTAGTCAGAAACATCAATATTTTAATTATACAATACACATCCATGTTTGTATTGAACAATACTTTGAAATGATTTGGCGATACTCCACAAAGTAAATTCAAGGTTGCTGCTAGGTGGATTGTTGTTAAAGTAAGTCATTTAAACAATGTTTCTAAGTATATTTTATTACTGTGTAGAGTAATTTGTACTTAACATTCAATATCTAAATTTTATAATGTATTTAGTGTAATAGACAAAAAGGAAGCAATGAGTGCGGATATTACGTCATGCACTGGATATCAACTATAATCTTAGGAAGTTTTAAGAATAATTAGAAAATGGTAATTGTTTAATTCAAACGTATTTCATTTTGTTATAATTGATATTATATACTATTAACTTATGTTTTATTATATAATGTAGCATTTCAATGATGCTAGACCATTGGAACTAGAGATATTTAAGGCGATTCACATCCAGTGGGTAAACTACTATTTGAAAGTTAAAAATGAAACAATTAATGTTTAAGTAATTTTGAAATTGTAGTTTAGTTCATTTACATTTTTTACAATTCATGTAATGTATGCACATTAAATATTCTTTTAATTCATAGTAAATAATCAATTTTTATGAAATTTCTGCTAAAAACTGTCTGAAAATAGACTGAAAATTATCTATTGTGATTCTACTTTTAAATTTAAAGGTTAATTTAGAACAATTAAAAAAACATACAACATATTAAAAAAATCCAAAAAACAACATCAATTTTTAGTAAAAATCGATGTTGATGTTTTCAAACAACTAAAAACCGATGCTGATGATGTTGGTTGTTAGTCAACAAGATCGGTGTTTAGTAAAAATCGATATTGTTGTCTAACAACCAATATCGGTTTTTACAAAAAAAATCGATGTTGGGGAGTACAAATCAACATTGCTCTATTCTAAAAATTAATGTTGTATGTATATATTAACATTGACTTTTGTAAAAATCGATGTTGTATGTATAAGTTAACATCGATCTGGATAAAAATTGATATTGATTTATAGATATTTGACTTTTTTTTATAATTTTTACTATATAACATCGATTTTTAAAAAAATTGATGTTATCATTTTTATGTTAACATCAATTTTGAAAAACTAATGTTAACGATATTACTTCCAACGTAAATACTTTCAACATTAGTTATTAATCGATGTTGAAAGTCTTTAATAACCGATATTAAAACTCTATTTTCTAAGAGTGAGTTGGGCACTTCCTTGGAGAAACAAACATAATTTTCATTTGCTTTATAGCATGTTATTGACCGATAGAAATAATCATTTCATTTGCTATAACTAATAGCTATTTCTGAAGTGTATGCATGATAAGATTTTATGCTTTACAAACCACTCTTCATATCAAAATCATGTAAACCATTTTCTCTGTTTTTTATAATCTAATAATGATACGATTTGCATTCTTACCTTTTTTTAACTTCTTATTGATTTATTTCATTTTTTAGATTTAAAATACTGTTTAAATGTGATTTATTTTAAAAAATGATATTACACAGGAAAAAAACACTACAAGGGAAGATTTATCCGAATCTTAACGAAGACAAGGTTGGATTTGAAAGAAGTCTCTTTGCACGATAATCATACATTTGATTTGGTAAAGCCGTCTAAAGCCATCATAAAAGCCTTAGAAAACAAGTGGATTTATAGAGTGGAGCAAGAAAGAAATTTTGTGTCTTTGATATATGAAGTTAGATTGGTCATGCATGAAATGAAAAAATTATTAAGTAATTCAGCAACATCATATCATTTATAGTTCTGATTAATCATAGTGTGAATATGAATAATGAATAATTATATATATATATATATATATATATATATTAAATTAAAGATATATTCAATAATCACCTAACAATAACTGTGTTATTCATTAATTTAAGAGATCTTAGTTAATTTAAAATATTAAATTATTTATGCATCAGATTATATATGATTGGTCAAGATCATTGATGATATGGTGATCTTGAATCACTTAATAATTTTTCCATAAAAGACTTAAGTTAAAGATGAGATGTTGATTTTAATGAGATTTTCTCACATATAATGAATATATTATCCCCTAGAATCGTGTTGATATAACTTTTAATTTAAAGGTAGAGAAAATAAATATTTAAAAATAACTTTCCATATTTAAAGGAAGAGATTTACATTAAATAAGCTAATAAGTTTTAGGATAAAAGCAAGAAAAACTATATAAAGGCTAAAATAAGCTAATAACTTTTAGGATAAAAGCAAGAAAACTATTTGAAGGCTATACATCTTGAAGGAGGCTTCGGGATGAACAAAAAAGACTAGAAGAAGAATATTTCTAATCATTGTGTCTTTGTTGAAAAATTTGTTTTATAATGACTTTATTATTCTATTACTATATGTTGATGACAAGGATCGTAAAAGAATTATAATTATCTTTTTGATATATTTATGTGCAATATAATAATTTAAATACTTAGAGTGTCATATATAAAGAATAAAATAAAAAAAGAGAAATAATAAGGAGAAATAAAAAAAATAATATAAAAATATTGTAAATTATTGTATAAAATATAATTTAAATAAAAAATAAATAATATTTGGCCTAAACCATATTTGAAGCTTTTAAAATCAAATACACCCCTCAAATATAGTAGCAATACATTTCACCTAAATTTTAGACATTGACTAAACTTATGTCTGACACACGTGCAAAAGCATTTTCCAGAAGTTGCCCCGATAGGATAGAATCTAAGCTTTTGCCTGAATCTCCATCTTTTGATGTTATGCACCATTAAATGTTTATTATTTTCGGTTATAATTTTTTCCCGGTACAAACCAAATACATGCTATCAAACGTTATTTCAGGATTTTGTTCCATTCCCGTGTCTTCATATATTCTATTTGATTTATTTCTTAAGTTAGAAATTATATTTGTATAATTTCTTGGTATACAGATCCGAGATTCAATTCCCTTGAAGAGTGCCGTAAAATATATTGAACCGAAAGTGTATAATCATTCGTCTTTCAACACAGTCGTCAAGTACTTGCATACATTTAGCGAATAACTGGTTCTCTATGTTCATCACATTTAATTTTTACTCTCGTATATATGAAAAAAAAATTGTTAGGAGAGATGAAATTTATTTAAGTTAAATTTGTATATTTTGAAAGAAATTAATCTTAGACGGTAAGTTAAAGAAAATTTTAAATTACATTAAAAAACTCATTGGTCTTAAAGTTAGCAGTAGTGAGAAAATTGTGAGTTTATGCAGAACCATGGTAGAAATCAGCACCCACAGATATCCATTAATTATTTGGCAATAAAAAAATAAAAAACATTTGTTAAAATATATATTACAATTACGTAAAGTTCTATATGATAATGGTGCAAATCAGATTTGACGAATTTTATACGAATTACGTTGACGTACGTACATAGTAGCTATAGTACTACCACAGATCATACAACAAGCCAGTTTTAATAACACATATTATACATGCACATTCCATCATATATGTACGTACATATATATCTCATATACCTTAGTTAACCAACTGGCAAGAGCTATCATACCCTCGCGATATTACACATTTACATTGCTCTCAGCCTCAATATTAGCAAGGGAGTACTGCAGGTTAATGTATAAATAATGCATGGGTAGAAAGATGTATATATATATATATATATATATATGTATGTATATATGTTTTATATTAAACCAAGTATATATAGTTAATTAAAAAACTTTCTGGGCTAAATATAGATAACTTAAACTAAAAATTAATAGTCGGAATTAATATTCAAGCTAAGGGTCATCACAATGATCTTGCCAGCAAATAAGCATTGTGACACAGCGTCGAAGGATATAGAACCTGGCCCTATGCTCCTTCGCCAGCCTGGTGCATCTTCTTCTGAAGGATTTGAAGGGTCCACAAATTTGCTTGTTGTTGCTGAAGCTAT